>NC_051075.1:16703169-17003169 GCF_004664715.2 Peromyscus leucopus
TGCACAAGGCAATGATGAGATTGATAAATTATTGATAGGAAATGTGCTGGAGGCCTCAGAATTTCATAAAAAACATCATGTCAATAGTAAAGGTTTAAAAAAGGATTTTTCCATAACCTGGCAACAAGCCAAAGAAATAGTAAAGAAATGTCCTACTTGTTCCTTCTACAATCAAAAGCCATTACCAGCAGGATGTAACCCAAAGGGTACTTAGAGAATTGAAATCTTGCAGATGGACGTGTTTCACTTTGCAGAATTTGGAAAATTGAAATATGTACACCACACCATCGATACTTATTCAGGATTTCAATGGCAACTGCTTTGAGTTCTGAAAAAGCTGATTCTGTAATCACTCATTTGCTAGAAGTTATGACCATCATGGGTATAACTGCACAAATCAAAACTGACAATGCTCCATCATATGTCTCTGTTAAAATGAAACAGCTTTTTGCTTATTACAATATAAAGCATATTACAGGCATACCACATAATCCTACATGTCAAGCAGTTATAGAAAGTTCAAACAGAACTCTAAAGGATATGCTAAATAAACAGAAATGGGTAACAAAAACCCCCAGAAATAGACTGCATAATGCTCTTCTAACTTTGAATTTTCTGAATGCCAATGAGAAAGGAACAACAGCAGCAGAGAGACATTGGATAATAGAAAAAACTACAGAATTAAATCAGCCTATATACTTTAAGGATGTGCTGACCTCAGAATGGAAACTAGGGTATGTATTACATTGGGGACGAGGTTTTGCTTTTGTTTCTACAGGAGAAGATAAGCTGTGGGTACCATCAAAATTGATAAAGGTTCGATTTGAACAAGAGAGCCTCTTAATTGAGGAGGTGATAGTTCATCAACCAGCATGAACATCTAATTTAAACTAACTTATATCAATAACACATGCCTTTTCATTTAATCAGATAATAACTTGCCAAAAAGGAACATCCCCAAAATTAGTCTTGGGAAAGGTTTTTGTTTTTGTCTTTTAGGAGAATGAAGGTTAAGGAATCTGAAGAACACTGGACAAATGAGACAACTGAAGAAAAGGACAAATCATCTATCCAAGAAACAGAGTGAAACGGTGTATGGGTATATATTATCTAAAAAATTTTTATGTCTTCCTAAATGTTTGTTTCTGCTTTTCTCTAAAGATTTAACAGTATTGGTCTTCTAATAGTCCCAGTTCAATTAAAATTTAAAGCTGACTTTGGAGTTGGAGAATGGCTCTCTCCTTCTTTAAAATCAAGCATGTTGTTAAAAGGAAAATGCAAACTCCCTGTATCATGCCAGAATAAAAGAGCCATCTTCTGCTATGGTACAGGACAAAAGCAAAATTAATTAAGGGACTATTCTATTACCAACTCTTTGATTCTATTCTGATTTGTTAAACTTTTCTTAAAGTATAAATTTTATATCAAAATTTACAAGATTAATATATATATATATATACATTTTAAACTTTGTTAAGATATGAATGGTCATATAGAGTACTAATTCTAGAAAAAAGGCTAGCTGCATATATATGTTTTTGTGTTCGATTCTCTTATCAGTTTTTTGCAGGAAATCATGGCCAGGCCTAACATCAACTGAAGTCTCCAGAAAGAAGATGGGGCCCCACAACAACAACAATTCCACGTGGACAATAATGATATCATTAAGCTGACAAACATCATCCACAGATCAGCTTTGAACTACAAGGTGCTCAGAGCAATTTTGAGATGACTAACTACGATGATCCAGTCTCAAAGACTACTTGAATAAGGACTTGAGATAAATCCTGAACTTTGGCATTATACACAGACTGGATAATGAAGGATATAGTTACCTTTCCTAGAATTTGACAATTAACCTAAAATTTTTCTTTCAGGATAAAGAAAACTTCGCCCATACCCAGCAGGAAGCAATTTTAAGAATACGACGCCCACATTCCCAAAGAGGTGGTGTGGGGCGGGCAGTTTTTTGGTCTTTTTAATGGGTTTTGGGTCTGGGATAATTTTCAGTATTTAGGGGGGTTGGTTACAAGTTATTGTCAAGGGTTAAGAAAAAGACTAAGCAAAGGAGATTAGATTTAAGGTTCTTGTTTAAAAAAAAGAAAGAAAGAAAGAAAAGAAAAAGACAATTACTAGTTTTAAATACTTTACATTGGATTGAATTGTTTTATATTGTATACAAATTTGAAACTGATTTTGTTAGAAAATGCTATATGTATATTTCTAATTGTATTTATACCATTCATTTAACAATGTAATGCAAATTTCTGATCCTTGATCTACTAGGATATAAAGAAATGAAAGTTAGTAGTTAGACATTACAATAGAACTTGTAGTCATATTAGATATGTTTTAAAAATTGAGCAGAGATGTTTTAGACAGGTCATCTTCAAACCCTTCAGAGATCTACAGAATATGGCATTTAAAATGTTTTAATAACTTAGAAAATTTTTCTTTTTTGAGACATGTCGGCTCCTGGCAGTACCAATCTACTTCAGAGAAAATATGGGCATTGAAGAAACTGTATATGGAGTCAACTTTCATTGTGGCAAAAGTTAGCCACTGGACAACAAATATCCTTGAATCAACAGGACAAAATGGACAGACAGAGCATGAAACAAGGGACTACTGATTCTTGCCAAAACAAGTGTGGTTATGGCTTTATCAAAAGGCATCTTCTGAGGCCAGGACAATATGGCCCCATCCCTGAAGTGGCCTTGGCATCTGGAAAAGGTACGGTGCCCTTTTCTTCGAAGGCAGCTTAACAGGCAGAGGGCCGATGGCTTCTGTTATGCAATGGAACAGCAGCTGAAAGTTCATGCCTCTCAAAAGTAGACTGGCATTTAATAGAGGGATGTGGAGAAGAAGGGGATGCTGAGATGAAGCCATATATACACAGCCAAGAAGAATGGACAGCTGAATTTAAAAACTGTCAACAATTTCCAGAATTTAAAATCCTGAATCATGACAGGACACTAGTGGAATTCAGGTGTTTCTGGTACGTGGACTGCTCTCACCCAATGTGAGGTTGAACTGTTGACCTTGTGTAAATCCTACTTCACAAATGAGTCTGTCAGATACACTAAGCCTATAGGCTGAAGATGATGGCCCAACACTGTGGAGAAACCTCAGGTGACTGCCCAGGCAGCTGGATGTTTCTGTCAACTCACAAATTTTTTGGAAGTTGCTTGCATGCACTTCCTGTTTTTATTTTTGTTAGCTAATATTATTCCCTTCTTGGGTCTCTGAGGGAGATGATGATTAGTTAGTTATGGTTGAAGATTAGTTAGTTATAGTTGAAAATTAATTAGGATAGAAAGTGCATTAGATACATCTTGGATTTACCAAAATAGGATAGATAATGGAATTATTTTCTCTGATTTGTCAAATACCTGTTTAGGTATTTATTATTTGTATATATTGTATATAGTTATTGTACTTTTGTATATAGTTTTTCTTTTGTTAGTTATAACCTTTTGCTTTCTTTTTCTTTTTATTAAAATAGAAAAGGGGAAATGTGGTGGTATTCTAATTGTACTGAAATGTAATTTTGATTATATGTTAATAAATAAAGTTGCCCGGGGGGTCAGAGCTATTAGAGCCATAGAAAGAGCATGGCAGTGGTGGCACACGCCTTTAATCCCATAGATCTCTATGTGTTCAGGGATACAGCCAGCATTGGAGACATATGCCTTTAAGACCTAGTGGGCTGTACATTCAGACAGTGACGAGGCAGTCACGTGTTTGGGTTTACAAACAATGAGAAGGCAGAATGACTGGAAAATGGACTTACAGACAGGAAGTAGCTCTCTTTCGGGAAGCTGGGACACCGCAGGCGGAAGGGTAAGATTTTAGCTCTGAGCTCTGACCTCTCGGCTTTCTCTTTTACATTGTTTCTGTGTTTCTTATTTAATAAGATGGTTGGTTACAATACGATAGTGTGAGTTTGATTAATCACCAAGTCAAGCTAAGCTGCGAAGCTGGAGGGTAGCTTTGCCCACTTGAGACTCAATTTTGGATCTGGGTACTGAAAGGCTGAAGTCCAGACATAAGGATTAAAAACAGGGAAAAACATAACTCTAGAAAGAATGAATTCTAAATCTAACTGGCTTTCCCTTTGCAAAGTTGGAGTCATTTGGGTGGAGAAAGAATAGGAACTAGACAATGTTGTGTGAAAAATCTGGGCCAATTTATTTGAGACCATTAAAATTAAAGATTTTCATTCATTCATATTTGTGTTTATTGGGTGCTGACCTATTTTCATTTATGTGTCTGTTATAAAATATCCTGATAAAAGGATGAAGTCTAAAGCCCTGAAACAAAACAACACATAAAAAGCAGCACACCAACTGAAACACTGACATGTATGTACTTATTCAACAGGCAATGAATGGAAGCCAGAGAACTAAAAAGGATCCTTCTGTGAGGAATATGTTGAGGGAAAGGTAATACTAGATTGTAAAATGAAAGCAATGAGTTGTGATAACTGAGGGTACAAAGACTAACATTTGGGTGGATATATCAGAAATGAAGGGGCAAGGGGGAGAGATAAACCACCAAAAAGGGTGTAAATGCTATGAGGAGGCAAGCACTCTCACAATTCAGTTAAACTACATTATTGAAAGGGTAGTGTAGCTTGAGTTTTCCTGCTTTGCCCACAGTCAGGACAAATCTTTGTCACCCGCCAGTCCCACAGCGCTCAGACCCAACCAAGTAAACACAGAGACTTATATTGCATACAAACTGTATGGCCATGGCAGGCTTCTTGCTAACTGTTCTTATAGCTTAAATTAGTCCATTTCCATAAATCTATACCTTGCCACGTGGCTGGTGGCTTACCGGCATCCTCACATGCTGCTGGTCATGGCGGCGGCTGCAGTATCTCCCTGCCTCAGCCTTCCGCTTCCCAGAATTCTCCTCTCTCCTTGTCCCACCTACTTCCTGCCTAGCCACTGGCCAATCAGTGTTTTATTTGACATACAGACCATCCCACAGCACTTCCCCTTTTCTTTTTTTAAAAAGGAAGGTTTTAACTTTTATACATCTCCAAAGCCAGCTTGGTATATTTGGGAATTTGGGCGTAGCTTCTCTTACTACTTCCTGCTGGAGGGGGGCGCTGTATTTTATGGGGACACAAAGAAAATTTTAGGATCATGGAGTAGTCCGTGAGAGTGTATTGTCTGAGCCAGTTGCCTTGAAACAATTCTGGATGTTGGATCATCTGGGCCATGGTGTCATCAGAGACCTTTCAGGGGTCTTGGCTGGTCAAACCTGATGTATCTTAATCTGGAACAAATCCATAGCCTCTGGCTTTCTGTAGAAACAAAAACAGAGCCTCTTTTCCAAAGCAACATATCCTTATAGCCAAATTTTGAAGTCAAGGTACCTTTAAAATTTACATTTTGGCATAACTTAACAGCTTTTGCAATAAAATGTTTTTCTTCAGTTACAAATATCAAAGAGAACATAATCCAGATTCTCTGTGTGGTAGCCATCTCTATGTGGCTTATTTTTTATATTACCTTGAGCCTATTGCTTTAAACTGCAGCCTTTTAAGCCTGAAACGGCGCCGTGGCTGCTGACTCAGCCCACTTCAGCTTCCCAACATGGCGGTGGTACGTTTTCCGCCAGCTCTGGGAGCCATCGTGGGTCTATGCTTTTATCCAAGCAGGGTGTAGCCCAGAAACCTCTTTTTTTGTTTTGTACTAGCAAAGGCTAAATCCACCATGCAGCTTAATGTGCCACTTGCAAAGGCCTCATTCCGCCATACTGCAGGTCAAGCACACATGCCAGGAACCCGCCAGTAACTCAAACCGGCAGCTGCTGCTCATTTGAGAGAGACAATTAGGAAGCTGTTTTTAGCTCTGTTTTAGAATATTTTCTCAGGTTTTAGGTGGAAACTCTTGCCCTCTCGTTGGGCGCCATTTGTAGCTTGAGTTTTCCTGCCTTGCCCACAGTCAGGACAAATCTTTGTCACCCGCCAGTCCCACAGCCGCTCAGACCCAACCAAGTAAACACAGAGACTTATATTGCATACAAACTGTATGGCCGTGGCAGGCTTCTTGCTAATTGTTCTTATAGCTTAAATTAGTCCATTTCCATAAATCTATACCTTGCCACGTGGCTGGTGGCTTACCGGCATCCTCACATGCTTCTGGTCATGGCGGCAGCTGCAGTGTCTCCCTGCCTCAGCCTTCCGCTTCCCAGAATTCTCCTCTCTCCTTGTCCCACCTACTTCCTGCCTAGCCACTGGCCAATCAGTGTTTTATTTGACATACAGACCATCCCACAGCAGGGTAGTAGAATACCTATGAAAGAATAGGGGCAGATAATTTGGGGTTGAAGGATTGAGTAGGGATGGGGCCTGAGGAAGGAGGAGAGAAAGGCCCAGTGGGGTAACTAACCTATTCTAAGGATAATGTAAAATGCTTAAGGAAATCCAGTAGGTTATAATCTACTTTTTTTTTTTTTTTTTTTTTTTTTTTTTTTTTTTTTCGAGACAGGGTTTCTCTGTGTAGCATTGCGCCTTTCCTGGAGCTCACTTGGTAGCCCAGGCTGGCCTCGAACTCACAAAGATCTGCCTGCCTCTGCCTCCCAAGTGCTGGGATTAAAGGCGTGTGCCACCACGCCCGGTACCAAAGATGACAAGTAATAATCTACTTTTAAAATATAACTTTCAAAAAATTAATTCAAACTGAGGTATCCTATATGGGTGTACAATCTTGCTCATTTCCATCAGACATAAGTTACTGAACAAAAAACAAATAAACAAAGGGCTAAGAACAAGGGTTGAGTTATTAGTTAGGGAACCCCCAGAGCTCTCCAAAACAACATGGGCTATTGCCCTTTTCCTGCATTGCAATATACTATTGCTAAGGATATCGCACACTTTGGCAACTAGGCATGAAAAAATCATTTCTAAACTATATCTGAAACTGTCTCACCCCACTTCCTTCCTTTCATACTTCTTTCCTTCCTTTTTCCTCCCTTTCTTATTTTGAGGAAAATATTTCAATGATTAGCCTAAGCTCACCAGTGGTGAGACTACAAGGACATAGCACAGTGCCTGGCTTTTAACGTGGCTACTGGGGCCTGAAATCAGGTCCTCAAGCTTGAAGAGCAACACTTCGTAGACTGAGATATCTCCCCAGACTGAGTTCAGGTTTAACAGTTTCTACCTCTGAGAGATACATCTACCCAAAAGAAGCTACTTTAAACTCTGTTCTGTAAAATGTTCTTCTAAAGAATAAATACCTTCATAATGCAATTGGTCCCAACTTTCAGTTTGTTGCCTGAAATAGAAAATTAAACCTTTATTTTGATCTTTTAAGTGGAATAAAATGCTAAGACATAACATTGACTATTTGGTTACCAGGACATTGTGAACACATTGTGGGCTTTTTCTTTGAGGTAAAAGTATGGCTAAGGCTAAGTCTGTCAATTTTAGACCTTCAGTTTTTATTGATACATAGATATATTATAACATATATTCAGTGTAATATATATTACATCAAAATTTGGTATAACAAATTACACTAATACTGGCATATTATTATGTTATATATAATAACTAATATATTATATTACATATAACATTGTATATATTTATACATACTCTAATATATTATCATAAGATCTTATATTTCAAAATTATAATTTGATTGAAGTTATAGCAATATCTGTTAGAGAGTAGTAATTTCCATTAAGAATGGTGCACAAGGTGGCAACCACTTATAATAGGAAGTTTCAGCTTTTCCAATGTCATAATTTTCTATTATTTTATTCTTCATATTTTTCTACTGAGGTTTTTCTGCAGAGGCACAGGTGTTTCCTTCCTGCTGCTCCACCTAGAAAATTAAGCTTTTTTTTTTTAGATCTTGAAGATAAAGTGGGAGTAGAGTAAATTTAAAAATCTGCAGGAGACCCTTGGAAATAAACACAAGAATAAGAAATGTTTATTAAAGATCAAAGAAGAGTATCAGAATTAATTATCTGGAAGCTGTGAAATCACTTATAAATTGCCTAAAACCAAGGCAAGGGAATTGAAAACTTATAACTAATTAATTCTTAAAACACACTAGTGAACAGACAGGGGCATCTGACTGTTTCAGTGCAGATTTGGTTAAAGTGCTCAACTTCTTTTATCAAAAGGCACATGAATAAAACTAGCTTAAGGAAACATATGTGGAAATGGAACACAGATTGCAACCCCTGTAATGTGCATTTGAAAATGATGGTTTCCATGCTGACATGATGAGAAAGTTTTCAGATTGGAAATCTAACAGCATACTTACATTGCCATCTGCAAATCCAGTAATGCTGTGAGGAAAGGAAAATAACTCAGACTCAACCACAGATTACAGAATGAATAACGGCAAAATGAGAGGAATTTTCACAAATGTAGGAGTTGTGTGACAGTCCCATTAAGAGAACTCAAAAAGCTCATTTCATTTTTATAAGTTCAAAAAAAAAAAAACATACTTATAATCATGGGAATTAGTTTATGTAAGTTTTAAAACTATTTACACAATTCTCTGCTTTCCTACTCCTAGACATTCCTCTGAAAAGGATTGTAAATGTTCATGGAGCATGTTTATCTTTTATTAATACTTTTTTTTAGTAAGAAAATTTTATTCATTTTACATACCTATTACAGATCTCCCTGTTCCCTCCTCCCATCCCTCCAGCCTTCTCCCACCCTCCCACCCCCCAATCCCTCCTACAAGAAAGTAAGGCCTCCCATGGGGAGTCAGCAGAGCCTGGTCATTTGGTAGAGGCAGGTCAAAGGCCCTCTCCTCTGCCTTAGGCTATGTGAGGTGTCCCACCATAGGTAGTGGGCTTCAAAAAGCCAGCTCATGTGCCAGGGATGGATCCTGATCCTACTGCCAAGGGGCCCCTTGAGCAGATCAAGCTACACAACTGTCTCGCTTGTGCAGAAGGCCTAGTCCAGTCCCATGGAGGCTCCACAAGTGTTGGTCTAAATTTCATGAGTTCCCACTAGTTTGGTTTGATTGTTTCTGTAAGTTTCCACATCATGATCTTGATGCCCCTTGCTCATAGAATCCCCCTTCTCTCTGTTTGACTGGACTCCTAGAGCTCAGCCTGGTGTTTGGCTGTGGATCTCTGCATCTGCTTTCATCAGTTACTGGAGAAAGGCTCTGTGATGACAGTTAAGATACTCACTGATCTGATTATTGAGGTCCAGGCACCCTCCTTACTATTGCTAGTAGTCTAAGCTGGGGTCATCCTTGTGGATTCCTGGGAACTTCCTAGCACTGGGTTCTCCCTATCCCTGTGATATCTTCCTCTATCATGGTATCTCTTTCATTGAAAGGAGGAGGTTTTTTTTTTGCCTGCTTGCTCTCACCTTATCAGGTCATCCCTTCCTTCACTGGCATTGGAGCTTACTACTTTGGGATTCAGGCATATACAGAAGACCAGCTGAGAAACGCAGCCTTGTGGAAATGAGCAACTACTAGATTCCTGGACTTTCCATTCATAGCTAGCCATTGTTTAACGGCAGCCTGTAAGTCATTCCAATAAATTCATATTTATTTATATGCATGTGTATGTATGTATATATGTATACAAATATATGTGTGTGTATGTACAGAGAGAGAGATTAAATCTATCAGTTTTGTAACTCTAGGGAAACATGACTAATGCAGATTTTGGTACCAGAGTGATTCTAGAGAAGTAGAAGTATACAGATAAATCTTTTAATATCTGGAATAGGTTTTTTAATTTGCTAGTGTCTTCAAATTTACCAGCAACTTCAGCTACTGAAGACTCTCTAGTCATTCTTTCTTGGGAGCTTGGAAAGTACTGGAAGCTCATGGTGTAAACTGTATGTCCAACTTAAAGAAATAAATGCCTTTCATTATCTTTATTTATCAACCGTGAGAGGTAATGGATGAAACTTTTGAGAGTTTGGGGAAAATAAGGAAAATGCTGCTGCTCGTTGGTTGCTGTTAATATCTCTGGAAAATTGATAATGGATAGGGATTAGCCCCATGATAAAATTAACAAACTGCAGAATACAGTGAAGGATAACAATGAACTTAATGATAAAATTGACTGGCTCCAGATATGAATAAAGAGTCTAAAGGTTTATAAGTGTTCTCTGGAAGAAAATCTTCTCTTCAGCAGCAACAGAGCTCACATCACAGACTATCACACCAAAGCCCTCATTATAAGGTTGGCTGAGTTACAGCCAGATTTCAAGTCTCAGACTCAGAGAGTGTCAGTGGTGCAAGTAAGGGCATTAATTAGTAAAGAATGGGACCTATAACTTGAAACGGGGAAGTGTGGAAGGACCTTATTGAAGCTGAAATCTTTTGAACCTTCAGATTCTCAAGGGTTTATCTCACCTGAAGAAGTAGTGCCCTCTGCCCCACACCTTGAAATATTGCCCTTTTCACCTTTCACTGAAGAAATTAATCCTTCAGTGTCTGCTAAAGCAGCAGTGATTTTTTTTCTGAAGGAAATGCCATGCAAAACAATATCATTGTCCCTCAGGGCACACCAATAGTTGTCCCTAGACTTAAACCAGACTCAATGCTAAGCAGGCTCCTAGAAGGGAGGTAGAAAGTACAGTCCATGCAGAAGTATGCTACACTACTAAGGAGTTTAATGATTTTGCCAATTCTTTCAAATAGAAGTCTAGTAACTAGATGTGGGAATGGATATTTTTTTTTGGTTGGAACTTTTTTTTCCTTTTATTTTATTTTACAATACCATTCAGTTCTACATATCAGCCATGGATTCCCTTGTTCTCCCCGCCTCCTGCCCCCCTCCCCTTCCCCCAGCCCACCCCACATTCACACATCCTCCAGGGCAAAGCCTCCCCTGAGGACTGAGATCAACCTGGTAGACTCAGTCCAGGCAGGTCCAGTCCCCTCCTCCCAGATTGAGCCAAGCGTCCCTACATAAGCCCCAGGTTTCAAACAGCCAACTCATATGCAATGAGCACAGAACCCGGTAGCACTGCCTAGATGCCTCTCAAACCGATCAAGCCAATCAACTGTCTCACCCATTCAGAGGGCCTGATCCAGTTGGGGGCCCCTCAGCCTTTGGTTCATAGTTCATGTGTTTCCATTTCGTTTGGCTATTTGTCCCTGTGCTTTATCCAACCTTGGTTTCAACAGTTCTTGCTCATATAAACCCTTCTCTTTCTCACTAATTAGACTCCCAGAGCTCCACTCGGGCCTAGCCGTGGGTCTCTGCATCCAGATTCCTCAGTCCTTGGATGGGGTTTCTGGCACAACTACTAGGGTGTTTGGCCATCCCATCACCAGAGTAGGTCAGTTCCGGCTGTCTCTTGACCATTGCCAGCAGTCTATTGTGGGGGTATCTTTGTGGATTTCTGTGGGCCTCTCTAGCACTTTGTTTCTTCCTTTTCTCATGTGGTCTTCATTTACAATGGTCTCCTATTCCTTGTTCTCCTTCTCTGTTCTTGATCCAGCTGGGATCTCCCACTTCCACAAGCTCTCTTTCCCTCGACCCTCGCCCTTCATTACTCCCACTCATGTCCAGGTTATTCATGTAGATCTCAGCCATTTCTCCATCATTGGGTGATTCTCGTGTCTTTCTTGGGGTCCTGTTTTACAGGTAGCCTCCCTGGTGATGTGAGTAGCAGTCCAGTCATCCTTGTTCCACATCTAGTATCCTCCTATGAGTGAGTGCATACCATATTTGTCTTTCTGAGTCTGGGTTACCTCACTCAGGATGATTTTTTTTCTAGATCCATCCATTTGCTTGCAAACCTCATGATGTCACTGTTTTTCTCTGCTGAGTAGTATTCCATTGTTTATATGTGCCACAATTTATTTATCCATTCTTCAGTTGAAGGACATCTAGGTTGTTTCCCAGGTTTTGGCTATTACAAACTATGCTGATATGAACATAGTTGAGCAAGTGCTCTTGTGGTATGATTGAGCATTTCTTGGGTATATGCCCAAGAGTGGTATAGCTGGATCTTGGGGGAGATTGATTCCCAATTTTCTAAGAAAGCACCATATTGGTTTCCAAAGTGGTTGTACAAGCTTGCATTCCTACCAGCTGTGGAGGAGAGTTCCCCTGGTTCCACATCCTCTCCAGCATAAAGTGTCCTCAGTGTTTTTGATCTTAGCCATTCTTTAAGGGTGTGGGATAATGGTGGAACAAACATAAAACAAGGTCAGGCTGAGTTTACTATTATGGGTCCTCTGAGTAGAGATTCTAGGTTTAATATGGAAGCTCTTACAGTTAAAAAAAAAAAAGTGTTAAAAGTTTTTTTGAATGGCTGGCTGAAGCGTTTATCAAGAGATGGCCTACTGAAAAAGAGTTGAAGATGCCAAATATTCCTTGGATTAATGTTGACAAAGGGATTTTAAGATTCAGGGAACTTGCAATGCCAGAGTGGATACGCTGTGCAAAACCTAATCCTTCACAATGGGAAGACTCAAAAGATATGGCATTTATGAACCCTGTAAGACTCAAAATGGTCAGAAGGGCACCAGCACATTTGAAAAGTTTTGTTGTCGCCTGCTTGCTTGTGCCAAACCTTAGGGTTGGAGGTGCTGCTGCTCAATTGGACAAATTAAATGCAATGTGTCTAATTGGACCTTGAGGTAGCAGGGGCCAGGTGACAGCATTGAACTGCCAAGAGCAAGGTGATCTTACTTAGTATAATGGGCAGCGTAGACCAAATAATGTTCATAATGGCCTAACTCATAATGGTCAGCACAGGCAAGGTAAGTTTTATAGTGGCATGATTTGCACAAACCTTTGGTGCTGGATTATCAATCATGGTGTTTCCAGGCGTGGAATACTTAAAAAGCCTATGGAATTTATATTTGATCTGTATAAACAGAAAATTCTCAAACAACTGAAAGGATGCATTGGATTGTGGGAAAAAGCAATCCCAGCCAATGAATCAATTTCCAGACTTGAGCCAGTTTGCAGACCCAGAACCCCTTAAATGAAGGGGTAGCCAGGTTCCCCTGAGGATGGATCCTGATAAGATATCAAAAAGTTTTATAGTTAACCTTATTCCAGTGCTTCCACAGAGGTACCTATGGTCTTTTACAAGGGTAAGTATACACTGGAGGAAAGGAAACAATTAGACTTTCCAGGGTCTGTTGTGTACTGATTCTGAGTTGAGGCTGATTCCAGGAGATGCCAAGAAATATTGTGACTCTCCAGTTAAAGAAGAGGCTAATGGAGGCCAGGCAATTAATGGAGCTTTGGGTGTTGTCTGACTCACCATAGGGCCCATAGGTACCTGAACTCATCCTGTTGTTATTTCCCCAGTTCCATAATGAATAATTGGGGTAGATATATTTAGAAACTGGCAGAATTCTCACATTGGTTCCCTGACCTGTGGAGTGAGGGCTATCATTGTTGAAAAGGCTGAATGGAAATCTTTACAGTTGCCTCTGCCAAAGAAAATAGTGAATCAATAACACTATCACATTTATGGAAACAATGCAGAAATTAGTTCTACCATTAAGGATGTGAAAGATGCTGGGGTAGTAGTTCCCACTACATCTCCCTTAACTCTCCTATCTGAGCAGTGCAGAAGAAAGATTTTAGGTCAAGAATGACAATTGACTATCAAAAACTCAGTCAGGTGGTGACTATACCAGAGGTAGTTTCCTTACTTGAGCAAATTAACACTTCTCCTGGTATTTGATACACAGGTATTGATTTAGCAAATGCTTATTCCTCAGTACTTGTCCAAAAGGACCACCAGAAGCAATTTGCTTTCAGTTAACAAGGCAGTAAACATTTACAGTTTTGCACCAGGGATATACACCTGGCCCCTTCCACCACCAAGAAATAAGCACAATATTTCGTGGGCCTATTTGGATTCTGGAGGCAGTACATTCCCCACTTGGGTATGTTAATCCATTGCAAAGGAAAGCTGCTAGCTTTGTGTGAGTCCCTGAACATGAGAAGGCTCTTTGACATGACCAGACTTCTGTGAATGCTTCTTCACTTGAAAGATAACTAGAGTCTCTGATGATTTAACTTTTTGAATAAACTGATGTCATAATAGCAAGTGTGTGACCAGATATAAAAACAATGTATGGACACTAGAAACCCAACAGAAAGGGAAGGTGAAAGGCATATAGTAACTTAAATACAAAGCAAGAAAAATAAAAATCTGTGAGAGTGTCTAGAACCAAAACAACGATATGAATTATGTACAGAAGAAGAATTCAGAGAAAAGAGAAAGCACTTAGACATGGATGTTTCTTAAGCAATTTTTTTATCTATGCCCTAAACTCCCCTGATACTAAGGGAGTAAGTTGTTAGTTGTCACATTTGTTGCTATAACAACCATTGACATTTATTAGATAAACTTGGCCAGTTTAGAAGATGCGCTGAAATCTCAGTTTGCACACAGCTGGGACAAACACTTATCAAACTTTCATTGTTTCAAGCAACTGCTGAGAAAACCTATAGAAATTGCTTTAAGTCTATCACAAAAATGCAGAAACACACACACACACACACACACACTAAAAACACACAAAGAGTCAGAAGGTGAGAGCCCTCTTTATATCTTAAACATATCTACTCCTTCCTTGTGCCACTGTCCTGTTTTTCAAAACCGATCCATCGTTTGTATCTCCAAGTCTTCATTCAGAATCTTAAAGTTATTTCTTTATCTCTCTTACTGTCAAAACAGTATGTGTTTGCTTGGTCACCTTAGTGTTTGTCAATTAATCTGATTTTCTTATTTGTTGGGTTCATTATAATTCACCCTTACTGGCTTATGGATATGTATACTTAATGGCTATCAGTTATTTTTCAGCCATATTTTATCTCTCTAGTATTTTACACTGTTGTATTTACTCTGAGTTTCAAAATGTAATCTTACTTGTCCTGTGGAGTTGAATTTTCTCTGGTAGTATTGGAATATCCCACTTCATTTCCCATAGTTCTTTTTCTGCTGGTCATTTCTCATATGTACACATTGCAAACAGAGCTCTCTGCATTCTTAGTTTGATTACTTTGTGGTCTTACATTGTTATTTGACAAAAATTTAAGTGGAATATTATTAAATTTGATAATTTTATTCATAAATTCAAAGCTCGGAGCACTCAATGACATTTCTGAGTGTTAATACAAATATTTTATGCAAATACAATTTCTAATTAGATTTAATTTCAACTGAGACTATTATATTGGATTCATGACTTACCCTCTCAAGATGTTATTACAGTAAATGTAAAACTTTCCTATCAAAAATTCCATGACCATTTATTACCTCCTACTTGCTTCATTCTCACCATAACTCAACTTCATAAATATTTGCATAGCTGTTTTACCAAAGCTACAAAAGGCACAAATGACTAGAGATTTTCTTCCCGACTCCATTGTCATTGTTAAGGAATCACCAACTATCATTTACTTAGACTATTCTAAGATACTGTTCTACCTCTAAAGTCTCCCCAGGCTGAGATTATCAGGTAACTGTTTCTGTCTTAAAAATTAGAGGTTTGTAAACCACATGTATTGGTCAAGGTTCTCTAGAAGAACAGACCCAGTAAACTAAATATTTTTTTTTTTTTGTGTGTGTGTGTGTGTGTGTGTGTGTGTGTTGTATGTAATTTATGTGTGTGTGTTGTATTGTATAAAATAAGAATTACGCATTATACTAGGTATTAAAAGAATTATACATTTTTGTTCGTTTGTTTTTTGAGACAGGCTTTCTCTATGTAGTTTTGGTGCCTATCCTTGCTCTGTTGACCAGGCTGGCCTCAAACTCACAGAGATCCACATAGCTCTGCCTTCCACGTGCTGGGATTAAAGGCATGTGCTACTGCCACCCAGCTTGAATTATACATTTATATATATATAAATTTCATTAGATCATCTTATACTTGAATACCAACAGCTGTATCATAGCTGAATGGCTGAAAACCAGGTAGCTACTTGATCGTTGAAGTCTGTGCCTGAGCAGTCAGAACAGTAACACTGTGTATGGCTCTCATTGGCTAGACTGACAATGTGGTAGTTGCTCAGACCTTGAAGCTATGTAAATTATTAGCCCTGATCTAGTGCCCAAACCTGAAGGCTCTTATAGATCTACTGTTCTTAGCTCACAATGGAATTCTGAGGAAATTGGTTGTAGAATCAGTAAAGGAATTAGCAGCAGCAACAGGATAAGTCAAACCCAGGCCCAGGCATAAGGCCTAGTGAGGAAAAGGTGAACGCTCTTCCTTCTGCATTGCCATTTTTACAAACCCAGGTTGCCGCCAGCATGCGCCACCAACACTTTGAGTGAGTCTTCATGCTTCAGTTAACACAATAAGACAACTCTTCACTTGATACTCCCTATACATGGGATTCTAATTTGTGGCAAGTTGACATTAAAGCCTACTACCACATCACTTTTCCTAGCTCAGTTCATGAGGTCCCACATCACCTCATTTTGATTTGCTAACTTTATTTATGTACCACATATGTAGGCCCTCCATGTATTCTGTAGTCTTGAAAAGGGATTTATGAACACACAGATTTCTCTAGCTCTAGTTCCCTATTCTGATTTTGGTTTTGTATTTGAGACTGGGTCTCACTATGTAGTCAGACTTGTCACAGAACATAGTGTGTTGCTCACACCGACATTGAACTTTTAGACTTCCTGCCTCAGCCTCTGTAGTGCTGGTATCACAGAGCAAAATCACACACCTGGCTAACTTCCTGTTTTGATGTTATCTCCTAACTGGAAGATTTATTCTTCTGGTGTTCTCTCTTCCATTAGATTCCAAAATCTTTTTTCCCTATCTTCTTTCCTTTAAATGCAACTTTTTCTTAGTACCTTCTAAAAGTCTTTACTGGAAATTAAGACACACATCATGAAGATAAAAGAAACCATCTAATGTACCTGAAGGCACAAATTTTGTAAGGTCCAATTTTCACATGACCTGTGGCCTTGGAAAACTCATTTAAAATATCTGACACCACATACTTTGAGTACTAGATTATCCTTGTCTAATCCTAGATTAACTTCAGGTCCTCAGTCTGATCTATAAATATATGCAGCAGAAGGCCTAAATGTTTAATATTTTCTTTAGCTGCATCTTCTCTATAGTAGTATGTATGTGGGGTGGGGTGGGGTGGGGTGGGGCACAGAGGTTTCCTAGTGAGATCTGAGCTTGCTTTACCCAGCAGGGCTTCATTAAAGGACTTGACTACATGTGTGGTTACCAGGTGTTTGGAAGGGTCTGCACTTGGCTGTGCTAGGGGGAGGTCTTTTGCCCCACCCCTTGGCATTCCTATAAAAAGTGCTTTTGAAGAGACAGAAGGAGCCAGTGCCAGTGCATATTGATTCAGGCCCTCCTGAAACTATCTGGTGTTTCTGTCTGTCTCTTCTTCACACTATCTTCCTATCTAAATATTTCTTATCCCTCTCTCCTCAAGAATATTCTTGGAAAAAGCAGAAGCTGGCCTCCCATATAGGTGTGCAATTATACATATATAACATTTTTAATTCTTTGATTGCTTCTAGTATTGCCTCCAATTCCCTTAATAATCATCTTAGGTAAATCACTCCTCATAGACATTGCTTATTCATCAGTTTATTACAATAAGGAAAGCACATCATAAAATATGCCTATGGACAGATGAATAAGGTAGATAAAGTTAGCAAATCAAAGGTTGCCAACTGACAAATTAATGGGCATGGATTTTATATAATACAATCCCAGGTAAAGTCTATGCTAGCTCATAAAATAAGATAAATGAAGCAAATAACATTTAAAAAGTCAAAAGAAAAATGTAACACATAATAATAAATAAGTTTCACTTCCAGTGAAAGAGAACGAAAGTTTACGTAAAGTCATAAAAGTGAGATGAATTGAGCTCTAAGCATTAAAATGCATACAACTGAAAACTGAGTTAAGAAAAAGTGGGTCCGTATTGAAAACTGTCTTATTTGCAACAAATAAAATGAAATAGATAAGCTTATGTAACATAAGCAACTGTAGTAGATAAATTAAGGCAAATGTGCTGCAGTCTGAGCATGATTGAAGCCCTTGAAAATGGCTAAACAGTATGGAAGTGATGTGATTGTTAGAAAACAAAAAACAAAAAACAGAATCCAGATCAAATGCCTTATTTGTTCCAATAGAAGTGGTAGACACCTGTAGCTATTAATATGTTTTTAATATTTATTAAAATTATTGTGAAATGTAACCTGTTTGGGGTTATTTTCTTCATTATCAGTATAGAATCAAAAAGAAACTGTTCTGTGAATATTCAGGCAAGGATGATTTGTAAACTAAGAAGAAATTTAATCTTATCTCTAGACCATAATGTTCACCTAGTATGGATTGGTATTTTTTGATCTAAGGGGAAATTAGTAAAACCAGTGTCATTTTCCCAGTAAATAAGCCAAGTTCCTATTTTATTAAAAACAAAACAACAGCAAACAGCATACAGTCTCAAACACATAAAGCACTTGGTGAGGGCAAAACTCATGACTCTCTTACCACAAAAGACTCCTGTGATACTGTCAAATATAAATTAAAGCAGTAGGTAAAAAATGGAGATGCAAAATAGTTTTTGAAAATTGTTTCAAATAAGTAATACATTAAATGAAGATCATTTATCAATGAGCAAATAACAAATTAAAGATACGCAAAAAAAAGTATTTGTTAAAATGGTGAAATGGCTATATAACAATATGAAGTCATATCTAGGGTATCTTTAGAAGATTGTCATTTGTCTATCACTTAGGATTAGAAGAATTTATCTCAGTTTGCTTTCCTGACGCTGTGATAAAATTATGTGACAACAGGATAATGGAGGTATGGTCTACTTTTTTTTCATAGTTCAAGCTATAGTTCATTTTATTGGGAAATTCGTGCTATCAGGATCTTGAAGCTGCGGGTCATATCCACAATCAGGAGACAGAAAATGGATGCATGGATGACATTGCTCAGTTTGTCTCTCTGTATTATTATTATTATTATTATTATTATTATTATTATTTTATTATTATTCCAGTATCTTTTACCCAGGGTATGGAACCTGAACAATTAAAGTGAGTTTTTCTACACCAACTGACACAATTAAGATGATCTCCTTCTTCTCATTTTGTTTATGTTACTGTTGCAAATAACATGACAAAAAAATTAGGAATGATTTTGTTTGGTTTACCATTGCAAGCCAGCTTTAATTATTACAGAGGAATCATGACAGGAAATCAAGTGTCGCATCTGCAGTCAAGGGTAGAGATTGAATAAATTCAGGGATGCTTCTGGCTTACTACTCAGATAGCTTTCCCTTACACAGTCCAGAGACCAGCTCATGAAATGATGGCAAATGCAGATTGGGTCTTCACACCTCAATTAGCGATCGTGACAGTCTTCCACACACACCCTTTGGCCAACGTGATCTTGTTAATTCCTTACTATACTCCCTTCTCAGTTGATTCTTGATTGTGTCTACTTGATAGTGAACACTATCTAGCATACTCTATAGGCATTCCCAGATCCCTTTCCCCTTCCCAGGTGATTCCAGATTCTAGGTTCAAGTTGACAGTTAATGCTAACAATCATACTGATGGTCCTCTCTATATGTAACACAAAATTATGCATTTGATTAATATATACTTTCCAGGAAGTGGAAAATTTATGAAGCGGTTCAGGGCTGTATAAATTGGTACATAGCTATCCAAAACTAGGTGTCTCCATTGGGGAGAAAAAGATATCCTTTACCTAATACTTGTGAACCCAGGCTGAATGTCTACCCTTATCAATAAGTGGTTTCAAAGATCAATAGAAGCGTTTCTGGTTAAACCTACAAAAAAAAGAAAGAAAGAAAGAAAGAAAAAAAGAAAAAAAAAAGAAAAGAAAGAAAGAAAGAAAGAAACCAATTGGTTTTATGATCCTTGTCTAAGTGGCACATGACAGTTCTTTACTACACTCACTCATTTCAAAACCACATTTATTCTGCAAATTATGTCAGTCCATCAAAGGATATAATCTTCGTTTTATGCTCATACTGCAAATGAACTCAATCCTTCTGCTGTCTCAAAAGAGTTCATTTTAGCATATTAAAAACAAGAATTCTGAACCAAAAAGATTTAATTTATCCGCATCTATATTGATATCCAATGATAGAAATATAAATTAGATTTTTAAAGATTTTTATACATGAGCACTGTATTTACATAATTTCTTCCCCCTAACCTAATTTCCCTATGTTATCTAACTCCCTTTTAAATTTGTGACATCTTTTGTTTCTATTGTTTCACGTATATCAGTAGCTTTGTCTGTGAAATACTGATGCTCCCTCTCTCAGCAGCCCCTGGTTGCCTGTAGCTCTTCATCTAAGGATGGAACCTTATGAGATTATCCTCAGCTTTGTTACCATTTCAACTTGTATGTTCTTTGTGCACTTCTTGTTTAGCGAAATCTTTTGTTGTTTCATGGATGCAATGCCCCTGTCATGTCTTGACAATGACATGGCTCAAGCAATCTCTCTCCCCTTCTGTTATGTTTCCTGAACCATAGGTATTCTGGTTGCTTGTAGATATATCAATTGACCTTGGGAAACTTCCAGACATGTATGCTGTGTTATAGATCTCTGAAAAAAGTTTTTATCTGTTACAAAATGAAATTTCTTTGATGAAAAGTAAAAGCTGTATTTATCTTTTGATATAAGGATAAGTATTTTTTAAAAATTATAAATTATTTTATTTTAGGAAATGGCAGTTCATGGGTTCTCCTCTAGTGTCTATGTCTTTTTAGATATAGTTAATTGGTTAAGCTTACAGTACCAGGCATGAATCCCCTCCTCTCCACCAAGCCTTAAATACAATTAGGCAGCTGTTGGTTACTCCCAAGATAAAAGACCCCTATTGCACAATTGGGCATATCTTTCTTTCTACAGCTGGGTAAGACTGTTGATTATTTTTCTCACTTTGCAACTTGTATAATACCTTTGAATAGATATTATGAGATCTAGTCCTTAGAGAGGATTCTTCCAGGTCAATTCTAGTTTAATTCCTCCAAAGCTTGCTGTGAGTTCAGCAACAGGGTCTTGTCTTCAAGATCTGGAGAGCAAAAAGGGTAAAGGTAATAGCCCACATTGTTTTGAAACTCTCTTGGACTCCCTTGACCAACAACTTGGATAGATGTTTTACATGCAAAGCACTTAGGTTGGTGTTATGACATATATTTTGGGTTAGGGTATTAAAATATATAATTCACAGTTGATGAATTTATTCTTTTACTTGAGTTTTAAGATGCAATGCTTAAATATCAGGTTTTATTCTTTACTAAAATGATCATTTATTTCACCGATTTTTTTCTTTATATTCCTTTAGAGAGTACATTTTAATTATAGGAAGTATACTTTAATGCTTAAACCCCCATTTAATTTATTCTTTTCCATTTATTTTACATACTCATGAAAGTACAATTATTAAATAAAATCGTTTTGAGCACTATCTATTTAATGTAAGAAACATTTTCTGAAAGACATAGTTTAATGTACAAGTACCAGCCTGAGATTTAATAGAAACAGCAATGCATTTTATATTTTTTCATGTTTTATTACTGCCTAGCATCTTATTTACAATAAAAAATAATGAGTTGTAGAGATATCTATTAAGGGATTTCATGAGAAATGACTTTAATTCTCACCATGAGAATAAACATAGGTGGCAGTGCCCCATTGCTGGAGGAAAATGGCTGTGAATTGTGATGATATACCAGGAGGACTGAGCTTCTCTGTGGTGAATAAAATGTCTCAGGCTATAATTCAGCAAAATACAACACAGCACTATCCTAGAGAGAGCCTTCCTGCTGCTGGTGTGGGGTCTTGTTCTTTCCTGACATCCTATGACCAGTAACCAAATTCTTTACTATATGCATTCAGTAACCAAAAGTCCCCTGTTGGAGGAATGAGGCAAACAATTTTTTAGAAGTTAAATCTGAAGTATGGAAAGCATTTTTTCAGGATGAAATATAAAGATGTGGCAAGAGCATGTGGGAATAGAAAGTCGGGCATGGGATCTTCAGTGTTGCTTCTCAACTAAATCTTTAAAGACCTATTTTTTTAACCTATTCTAAGTGAAATGGTGTAGATGTAACCAACCGTCTTATTAAATAAGAAACACAGAACCAATGTAAAAGAGAAAGCCAAGAGGTCAGAGCTCAGAGCTAAAATCTCACCCTTCCTCCTGCGGTGGTCCTACCTCTCCAAAAGAGAGCTACTTCATGTGTGTATGTCTTTTCATAGTCTTTTTGTTCTGCCTTCTCATTGGTTGTAAACCCAAACACGTGACTGCCTCGTCATTGTCTGTATGAACAGCCCTCTAGGTCTTAAAGGTGTATGTCTCCAATGCTGGCTGTATCCCTGAACACACAGAGATCTATCTAGCTCTTCTACAAAGTACTGGGATTAAAGGCGTGTGCCTTTAGGCCGATGCCGCCGCCGCCACCACCACACTCTTGCTATGGCTCTAATAGCTCTGACCCCCGGGCAACTTTATTTATTAACATACAATCAAAATCACATTTCAGTACAATTAGAATACCACCACAAAATGGTAATATGAATTTTAAAATTGAATCTTTACTCACTAGCTACATTCAGAAAGCATGAATTTCTGAGAAAAAGACAAGCCTGTTTTATTCCATTTTTTTAAATCATCACACATGAATAGTTTGTATAAAAATGATATTTGATCCTGATCCTACTGCCAGGGGTCCTCTTAAGCAGATAAAGCTACATAACTGTCTCACTTATGCGGAGGGACTAGCCCAGTCCCGTGGAGGCTCCACAGCTGTTGGTCTAAAGTTCATGAGTTCCTACTAGCTTGGTTCAGCTGTCTCTGTAGGTTTCCCCATCATGATCTTGCTTACAGAATACCTCTTCTTTCTCTTCGACCAGACTCCTGAAGCTTGTCCTCGTGCTTGGCTGTGGATCTCTGCATCAGTTACTGGATGAAAACTCATGGTAATTTTTCTGAGTCTGGGTTACCGCAGTCAGCATGATATTTGCTAGTTACATGCATTTGCCTACAAATTTTGTGATGTCATTGATTTTTACTGCTCTATTGTGCATATGTGAGCTGGCTTTTTGGAATCCACTAGCTACGGTGGGACACCTTGCACAGTCTTGATGCAGGGGGAGGGTCTTGGACTTGCCTCAACTGAATGTACCAGGCTCTGCTGTCTCCCCCTGGGAGGTATTACCTTGTAGGAGGAGGAAATAAAGGGTAGGTTGGAGAGCGAAGGCTTGGAGGGTTGGGAGGAGGGAAGACAGGGGCTTCTGTAGTTGGTACGAAAATGAATAAAAAAAATTCTTGATAAAAATATTTGAATTATTAATTTAGTTCTAATTTGAGGAATGCATTTATGTGCTTGTGTGTGTGTGTGTGTGTGTGTGTGTGTCTTTGTGTGTGTGGGTTACCTGTAGTCATTGGTCCACATGCTCCTAAGGATAGCTATGACACAAAATTGCTAATTTATTTAAAGTATTATGAGATTTTTTTTGGTAGTTTTGTTTTGTGCTCCTTGAGTATGAATTTTGTAAATAACAATATCATGTTACAATGACAAATGAATAAACATGATTGTTAGAGCTTCCTAAAGCAAGCAAATATTTGGAGAATTCTAAAGACATTCATATTTCAGTGCTCTCTGGATGTTGGACACTTGGAATTTCAAGTGATAATCCCAACATTCTCTGATCTTTGCAAGTGACTGTGATCTGTTAATAATAAACATAGCAAAGTCAGATTTTACCACATATTTAGTAAAGATAGATTTCCTTACTCCTCACAACTTGTGTATAAAAGAAGCCCATTTTCCACTGCACAATTAGACTCAGTAAATTTCCTCAATTATTTCAAAATTTTATTTTTAAAGATTGTTTCAATACACATTTCCTAAATATCATATTTATATTTAAAAAAACCTTTCTATGTTTTATGTACTTTAGTGTTCATTAAATTAAAATTAGAAAAGGCAAATACAATTATCTCTATTTTATTGATTTAAAAATGAAATTTAGATAAAACAATTTGTAACTACCTAAAGAGTGCTTTTCTTGATTTATACTTAGTGATAATACCTATGTAGCTATTTTTATTTCTTCTTTGAATCATATTTTTTTCATTCAGTCTTGATCACATATATCATTTTAGTCTTTAAGCTTTCACAAGGTCCAAAACTCCAAATGTATGATTAGTCATTAAAATATCCATTTAGGTATATTCCATTTGTGAAGAATCATGAAAGCAGGTCAAAACAAAGCAGAGTACAGATTGCTTCTGGTAAGGATCCAATTCAGAAATATATAAATAACACTTTTAGGAAGATCCTAGTATAATGTCCATCCTCATCCGTCATCTATAGGGTGTCATATATCTTGTAGGAGAGCCAGCAGTGATAACCAATACAGTGAGTCATAAATGCTGATTCCATCTCAGAAGAAACTTTGCATAGAAGGATGAATTTTGTCTATTAATTTGCTTGTTTAATGTATTTATTGTAGCTTCTTCCTGTACTTAATACCATGAAAGTTTAAATCCCCATGAACCAATTTTGTGTCTCAGCATCACTCCAGTTCTAAGGCCTTTAGTTGTGTCATGTTGTCCACAAAATGTTAGAAAGATGTACTCTATCCTTGGGCATCAATCACATTTGCTTCTACAAAACACAACTCAAAGTTTAAAAAGTTTGTAACTTTCATCACAGTTGACAAATCTGGCAGATGTATTTCTCTCAGCTGATTTGGTATATACTTTTGATGTCTAGAAATGACAAAACACCATTATTTTTACAATTTAATTCCCACAGCAACGAAATTGATTATAACATATCCTTGTTTGCAATTTAATGAAACTGCTGTTTAAATTTTCTTTAAAGCATTTTGTATTTTATCACAGAGGACAAAAAGCATCAGAAGCAATACAAATGATGCATGTTAAAAGAAGCACAAAACTGATCAAGAAGCATGTACTGCAAATTGTGCACACTGCTTTTAATAGATATTACCAAGCTGCCTTACCATCAAAGAGCAATTTGCTTTGTAAGCCAAGGTGGGAAAATGCTTTATGTTTCAGCTTTCATTCTTGTGCAAATTGGATCAGCTGAGCTGTAAAATGAAATGTACATGACTACTAACTACCATGTAGTGCTGTGAACATGACCCCATGGCGATACTACATGACTGACAGCTTTGGAACATGACAGTCGTTACGAGGGATGGTACAAGTCTGTGTATTTGTCACTAGGAACAAGAAACATAAAATGGAAAGGAGTTTGGGCTGTTTCATTGTTTTCCTCACAATTTTAAGACATTCAGTATGTTTTTAATGGCAAATACCTAGGGGGTGTGATGCCTTCATTTTAAATTACTGCTATCTGTGTTTAAGAGATTGTATCGGCATTTTCAAAGAGCCGTTTCTCTATATAGATGTTTTGTTTTAAGTGCAGCAAAAGGCCAAACTCAAATTCATTCCTAATGAGCCATGTGTGAATGTCAAAGTCTCTGCTGTCCACTCAAATGCCACAGAACACATCTGACTTTATAATGAGCTAAACAGTTGTCTCTTCATAATCTCGGTTAGCCTTCTGTGAGGTATCAGCATCCAAAATGTATAACAGTGGTGGAGGTGGTTGTTGTGATGGCTTAAATCCAAGCAAAGGTGGAAAAATATGAAAAAAAAAAAAGATAATGGTTTTATAGTTTTACCTCCATTTCTACACAGGATAGGGATATACAGTAAATCTAATTGGATTGTAGCCTGATTTCTATCTACTCTGTTTACCTATGAGGGAAAGATCAAAACCACACAAAGGGCACAGGTGCAATCAGTCAATGGCAGGGTGGCTGGAGTGTGGGAAAAGCCAAAAAGGCACTGACATAACATACTTTCGCCCAAAGAACACTGGTCTTTTAATCATTTAAGCATTTCTCATAATTCTTGATTTTTAACTTTACATGTAATGCATTTAAACATGGCAGTTGCTAACACTCAAAAATGTTTAATGTTTGTATTTTCAATTCTCTAGGCAATGCCTAACCTATTTAACACACGAAAATCATGTTCATTGTAATTGTGCTCTGAGATTAGATAGACCAGGCAAGCCAATAAAACCAAGAGCTTTTACATTTGTAATGTTTCTTAGTGAGTTGGTACATATTTATGGATTGGTCAACTTTTTATTTTGAAATATAATGGAAAAATGAGTATATATTAAGTTGAGAAAAGTTGCTAAAATATTGATCAAAGTACATAAAGTGCCATAACACAACTAGATAATTTGAAAAGCTAACATTAGGCAAAACAGTTATATATTACTTTCTACTATGAGGTATAAAAATGCTTTTATATTTTTATTTTTACCAAATCTCTCTACTACACTGTGTAGACAGATATGACATTCCTTATATATAGGAGTGACTTGTGCTGATTGAGAGAGCAGAGAGCAAACCTTTGCAATGATATCACCAGTTATTATCTTTGCTCCAGTGTCTGTTTATTCCACAAATGGTCTGGACAAACTGGATATCTATGTGTAGAAGAATGCACCAAGCTCAATATCCCTTACCCTGCAAACACTCAATTGCAAATTATCAAGGATGTCAGCACACCAGATACACTGACCTTAACACAGGACAAAGTAAGCAATATGCTTAAACCTACAGGCACAGCAAAGGACTTTCTAAACCAGACAATATAGTGCATACATTAAGAACAACTACACAATGCTAAAAAGCTTCTATACAGCATGGCCAAAACCATTCAAGTGAAGAGGTAGCCTGCTGAAAAACCAAGCAAAGTGTTACTAACAACATCTGACTGAGGTTTATTATCTAAACTATATAAGGAAGACAAAAATCTAAATATCAAGAACATAAACTATCAAAGCAAAAACGGAGCTTAACACTAAACAGAGAGTTCTCAAAAAATGAAATACAATGGCTGGGAAATACTTTTTTATTTTTTTAAATGTCCAATATCCTTAGCCACCAGGGAAATGTTAATTATAACTACTTTAAAATTTCATCTTACTGAAGTCAAAATGGCCAAGCTCATAAAAACAAATGACTACAAATGCTGACAAGGATTTGGGGAAAGATATCTTCACTCTTAGATGTCATAAAAACTGATACAACCACTAAGAATATCAGAGTAGAGTTTCCTCAAGAAGCTAGAATGTATCTGTCACACAACCTGCTATACTACTTTTAGTCATATGCCCAAAAGACTATCTGTTACTGGAGAGATACGTGCTACTTTGATACTTTATTAACAATACTCAGGAAATGGAAACAGCCTAGATGCCCATCAACATATAAATAGACAAAAATGTATCATATTAACTATGAAATACTAGCAAGCTTTTAAAAAATAAAATTAGGAAATTGTAGATAAGTGGATGGAGCTGTAGACAATCATCCTGAATGAAGTAACACAGACTTCATAGATAGACGTCACATTATCTTTTTTATTTGTGTATATTAGCTTTGGATCCTTAGATATGTGAGTTTCATTTGGAGTACTCACAGAACTCAGTAATTACTAACTGGCAATGTAGAATATCTGTTCAAGGAGAGAAGCAAGAACATAGTTGTATAGAGGTAAAAAAGGGAATAATGGGAATGAAGGCAAAATGCAATGGGAACAGAAGGGTAGGCTAGAGGAGGGAATATGGGGAAGGATAGTTACCAATAAATATCTTCAACAAAAGTATTAAAAACTACTACTTTAGAAGCTTCCTAAAACATTAGCCTATGCATATATGAAAGGGTTTATATTGACATGTCCTGTAAGTGGAAAAAGATGTCCTATTAGACAGCACAAGTACAAATGAAAAAGCCCAATGGCAGAAATGAAGTCCCTATTAGATTTAACAGGCACAAAAATTAAAAATCCCAGTACTTACTTGTTTTGGAGGTATTGGCCAGTAATGTACCATAGGTCTGAATTCTTGATAAGTTTTTACCATTACTCCTGATTGCTTTTTATAACTTGATGGTAAGACCATATTAATCAAGACATGGCATACTTGAGTCATAGAGAATGGAAATCTCGAGTACTATTGATTCTAGAAACTTCACCTCTACTGGCTAGCTTTTACACTTCTGGAGGGTGCTGTGCATGTTATTGGAAGCAATCATCAATCTTAAGATACAATAATAAGCATCATGGTACAATAGGCACACTGAAGAAATAGTGGTACATATGTTATGGGATTAACCAAGCACTTGCTGATTGGAACAAAGGACTGCTCTACAAAATAGAGCCCTTATCTGATGTCATTATCAGGGTCAAAAAACCGTGGCTCTCCACCAGTCAGAGGTTCTAGGAGATAATCTGTTGCTGGTACTCCATAAGAGACATAGTACTAAGCTGACTCATAATGACTGATTTTGTTCATGGACTACAGCATTTTATCAAACCTCATCAGGGTAGTTTTGTCTGCAGTGCATGACAATTAACAAAAAATCCACAATTGGTCAAGGTGTAGAGAATAAGGGTCTGTATAGTGCTAAGCTTTCAGCGAGACATCTGTATCTTCTCTTCTAGGTTCAGGGATCAACACAGAAGATAGACAGAAAACACTAAGGGCCAGAGGCAGTTGATGACCACAACGAAAGGGTGGCATGACATGCATAAGATCTGTGCAAACTCAAGCAAGGCAAAATTCCTGCCTAGAGCAGGGCTCTAGTCACATATCCTCAGCCCTAGATGAAGAGCTATTTTTCTAGGAAAGAGAATTTGTTTTTTTTAAGAGGGTGCGTCTGGTAACTGGAGCACACTTCAGTGGATAAACACAGAGTAAAAATACATAGATAGCACTAACAGGACTAGCCTGGATTTTTTTTAAATATAAGAACATAAAGTTTTGTGAGTATTGAATGGATGGGTGGGTGTTAGGGAGGAGGGTGAATATGATCAAAATATGAATATGAAATTATCAAAGAATTAATAAAATATGTGTTTGAATTTTTCTTTAAACACCTTTAAGGAGCAGATATAGCAACATCAAAATGGCTTAAACATATACAGTGTTTCTTAGTGCATATGTTGACAAAATAAAGAAATTTAAAAATGAAAAACTAAGATTTTTATCACAAGATTTCATGTTAATTAAAAAAAAATCTATCCTGATAAGTTGAAATTGGTAAATATAACCAATGAATAGATTGATTTATTTCAAAGCTAAGAGTAAAAGCCAACATGAAACAACTTCAGATGGAAAAAAGTATAAGCAAACAGCAGGAAAGAAGAAGATATTGGCAAGGAAGGGAAAGAGAAAGCATCATCATTAATGCTGTAAAGCTACATCTTATTCTCCTTTCAGAGTACATTTATGTTTTTCATTTATATTATGATAAAATGTTATATGGATCATTATTCTTGTGGCTGTAAAATTGGAAGCATGTAACTGACTACATGCATCAGGATTTTAACTAAAAGTTACAAATTAGCTAACCCAAATCTATGTTTGTCTTAAACATTTACCCAGAATTCTTCATCAAAATATTGTCTAATAGTTTCTTGAATTTCATATTCTAAACAAAACACTTGATTTATTACAGCTTTCTTTAAAATGTATAACTTTTTCAGTTTATTCATCAAAAAATTTATATGCACTGTGTTTATTTCCTGTGTGTTTTTAACTCCATGATATGGGTACCGCTCCTTTTTCTACCACTTGTATACCCAAAATTGTACCTTGAAAGAAGCAAATGGTAGCATCCTAAGTGACATTCACATTTCACTTAGGATAAGAACTTCATGATGTAGTCGTCTAATACCCAAAGGAATGTGGCTTCCTTATAAGCAGTGCTCTGGTTTTTGTCAGTAATATAGAATCACTCATAAACATTTAACATTTATTGTTACAAGTTGAATACATAACGGGTTCCAATAAAAGGCACACTTTGATCACAGAAATGAGGGGTTTGGAACTGTAGTCATAGAGCAGCTAGAAAAAAAGGCACTCAATCCAAGGTGAGATATTAGAATAAACCGGTGGGAAGAAGATTAACTATAACAGTTAGAACAGACATGCAAAACAGTCTTCTCACCTCTGTAAGGAAAAAAATGGTTTCCTTTTTTTGTAGAATAATATGGACAAGATGGTGAACATATATATTGTTTCACTGTGATGGGAACACTGTAGGTAAGCTTTTGGGTATGTTTATATCAATCTTATGGGCCCTTAATTTGCTAGATTGTTATTGAAACTAGTCTCACTGACATGTTGGATGACTGATTGCTGTAGCTAGAGTTGTCCTGCCTTGCCCACAGTCAGGACAAATCTTTGTCACCTGCCAGTCCCACAGCCACTCAGGCCAAACCAAATAAACACAGAGACATATATTGCATACAAACTGTATGGCCATGGCAGGCTTCTTGCTAACTGTTCTTGTAGCTTAAATTAATCCATTTCCATAAATCTATACCTTGCCACGTGGCTCATGGCTTACTAGTACTTTACATCTTCCTTGTCCTGGTGGCGGCTCCAGACAGTCCTTTCTGCCTTCCTGTTCTTTCTTTTCTCCTCTCTGTTAGTCCCGCCTATACTTCCTGCCTAGTCACTGGCCAATCAGTGTTTTATTTATTGACCAATCATAGCAATTTGACATACAGACCATCCCCCAGCACAGCCAAGTGCAGACCATCTCAGACACCTGCACTCAGGCTCGTGGTCCTAATCATCCTCTATGTGGACCTGCTGGGTAAAGCCATGAGGAACCCGAGAACAGGCTCTCACAGGACATACAGAACATCCCACAGCAGACTGCCTTGGTGAAATCTGCAATTGAGCAAATGTATTAGTTCTCGTTGTATTAAAAGAGGCCTTCAGGTTTAATAGTAATATTCAAAAGGACTCAAGTCAGTATAAAGAAACCATGATAATCCCATCTGATGAGTAAGAAACACATCTGTCTCAAATGAAAAAAAATGTGAACAACAGTGTTAGATCATGTGCATAAAGGGCAAAGCAATTGATATGAAGTTAACCTGTTGAGAAACCTAGTTGGTTGTCAGCTATTTTACACGAGCACATGTGGAGCTGTGTTTCAGTAGTTTGCTTAATTCAGTTTCTTCCTGCATGAATGTATGAATAGGACTCACCATGATATTTTGCTTAATGTTAATTTCCCCCATAGACAGATATGAACATAATTTATAATGTTATTTTCCTCTGAGAGCTTTGGATTTGGAGTGGTCACAGGTCTCTTCTAGATGCCAGTAACTGCACAGGAATCTGGTACCTGAAGGAGCTTTGAACACCGTGATAATCATTTCACTTAAATGAGGATCCTGAAATGTGTTTTCTGCCCTTTGCACTCCTGAATATGAATAATAAGTTCTCCTTGTTCATTTTAGCTGAAACATAGAATCCTTGTGTTAATTGAGTCTCTTCTGCAATTCTGGTAATGAAAAATAGAATATTTAAATTAACACCACATATCTTTTCAGCTTATGAAAATCATAGCCTGCTCTAGCAATGCAGCTTCATTTTATTACTCTCTATTTTGCCACTATTTAATTGATTCCAAGAATTGCTGATAAACAGATATTAAAGCAATAGAAAAATAAATGTTTTAGGATAAGCATCATTTTAACTGTAATTCAAAATTATTAGTCAATGTTTATGAACTAAATTTTTCTCTCTAGAAAAAAGATTATGTTGCAATATAACTATGTAGTGCAAATCACATTAAAGTGTGGTTTAAATTAATGTTCTAATTAATATCTTCTGATAGAAGACAATTAGATGTTTCAGAAAGTACTTAGCTTCAGTTAAAAGTAGAGGAAAGGCATAATATTTCTCAAGTGAATCTGAAATGTGGAATATTTCACTCTGGATTATCTCTGAAGATGTGGTAACATGTTTAGTATCAAGGAACAGTATCGTGAAATATTTTCTTCAGTCCATTTGTTTACTATAAAATTCTATTTATTTAGACTACTGTGTTCTTCTACAAAGATAAAGCAAGATCACTTCCTTTCCTTTCTCTTCTTTTGAAAATTTTTTTTTCTCACATAAAATATCCTGATTATGGTTTCCTCTCCCTCTGCTCTTCTCAGTTCTACATCACATGCCCTGCACTCCCAAATCTGCTTCTACTCCTTTTCTGTCTCTAATTTCAAAACAAACAGTTATCTAGGGGATAATAATAAAATAGAATAAAAACTATCACATTGAAGTTCAACCAGATAATCCAATAGAAGGAAAAAAGCTCAAGAGAAGGCACAAAAATCAGAGAACTGCTCTTTCACACTCTCGGGAAACAGATAAAAACACTAAACTAGAAGCCACAGTAATATAAGCAGATGACCTAGTACAAACCTTGCAGGGCCTATGCCTCGGTGTCGGGAATTCATATGAGCTTCGATCATGTTGATTAATGGGGCTTTATTTCCGTGGTATCCTCTAACCTCTCTAACTCTTACACTTTTTCTGCCTCCTCTTCCCCAGGGTTTTTTGAACACTGAAGGAAAGGATTTGATAGAGGCATCCCATAAAGGGCCGAGCATTCCAAGGTCTCTCACTCTGCGTAGGATCTGACTGTGGGTCTCTGCATTTGTTCCCATCTGCTGTGAAGAGGAAGCTTCTCTGGTGATAGCTGAACAAGGCACTGATCTATGAGTACAGCAGAAAGTCATCAGGAGTCATGTTATTGCTACATTGCTACTTTTTCAAAGTCAAATTTGGTTTTACCTAATGTCCCAATGCTACCTAACCTCTGGATCTTGATCACTCAAGCAATGTATGGGTTCCAACTTGTGGAGTGGACCTAAAACCAAATCTGTCAGTTCCTCCCACAAGTTTTGAGCTGTCATTGACCTAGCCTATCTTGTATCACTGTTTATTAGAGGGGTTTTGGCTGGCTTGATGTTTTATATTTCTATTTTGATAAACGCGGAGTACATCCCTGTACCAAAGACCTTGGGAAATAGGGGGAAGTACCAGCTTGACTTCCCCATGTGCAATGAATTGTATAAGTCTTGTCTACAGTTTATCATGAGCAATCTCTATATAGCCTTGCCAGCAGTCTGTGTTGTGTGGGTGTTCCCATGGGACGTCTTTGGCCCACAACTCAATAAATATAACACATCCCAGTACTGGAAGCATTATTTAGTGACACCAGATCGCTGGTTGGGACTTTGACTCTGCAATAATTTGGCTATTTCTTTTAAATTGCTTTCATATATGTTTATATTTAAAGAAACTTCTACAATATTGGGTTTCCATACTATTTCTCAAGTGGCCCTTTATTTTAGCTATCTGTCCAGTAATCCCTCCCTCACCAGCCTCCAATCTTCCTCCCCATTTGATCCTCCATTCAAAACTCTGCCCATCTACAATAACTATCTATTTAATTTCCTTTTCCTAACTAGATTTAGATCTGTACCCCCTAGTAACTTACCCTATACCTAACCTCTGTGGTTTCACAGTTTGTAGCTTGGTTATGATTGAATTAATAGCTAATATTCACATATAAGCAAATATATACCATATTTCTGATATGACTTTCTGGGTCTGAGTTACTTCATTCACAACGAGTTTCTCTAGTTCCACCTATTTGTCTGTAAATTTCTTGATTTTCTCTTTTCTTTCTTTCTTCCTTTCTTTCTTTCTTTCTTTCTTTCTTTCTTTCTTTCTTTCTTTCTTTCTTTCTTTCTTTCTTTCTTCTCTTCTCTCTCTCTCTCTCTCTCTCTCTCTCCCCTCTCTCTCCCTTCCTTCCTTCCTTCCTTCCTTCCTTCCTTCCTTCCTTCCTTCCTTCCTTCCTTCCTTCCTTCCTTTCTTTTGGTTTTCAAAACATAGTTTATCTGTGTAGTTTTGGTGCCTGTCCTGGATCTTGCTCTGTAGACCAGGCTGGCCTCAAACTCACAGAGATCTGCCTGGCTCTGCCTCCTGAGAGCTGAGATTAAAGGCATGCGCCACCACCACCCAGCAATTTTCTTTTGTTTTTCTTTTTTTTTTTAACAGCTGACTATTACTCCATTGTGTAATGTACCACATTTTCTTTATCCATTTTTCTGTTGAGAGGCATCTAAGTTATTGCAAAGCTCTGTCTAATATCAATAGAATAGGTTGAGCAAGTATCCATGTGGTAGGGTAAAGTATCCTTTGCATATGCACCCAAGTATAGTATATCTGGATCTTGAAACTGGTTGATTACCATCTTCCCGAGGAACCACCACACTGATTTCCATTGTGCCTGTACCGATTGCACTGCAACTAGCAATGGAGGAGTATCCCCCTTGCTCCACATCCTCTCCAGCAGGAGTTGTCCCTTGTTTTATTGACTTTAGCCATTCTGACAGGAGTAAGATGGAATCTCAAAGTAGTTATGAATTGCATTTCTCCAATGGCTAAGGGTATTGAACATTTAAGTGTTCTTCAGCCAGGTGAGTTTCACCTATTGAAAATTCTGTTTAGATCAATACCCCACTTTTTAATTGGTTTATTTGGTGCCTTTGATATCAAGTTTCTTGAGGTTTTTTTTTTTTAACGCAATTTGGATATTAGCCCTCTATCTAATATAGAGTTTGTAAAAAAGAAAAAAAAATATATTTTCCCATCTTGTAGGCTGTCCCTTTGTCTGAATGATTATGTCCTTTGCCTTACAGAAGATTTTTGGTTTTGTGAGGTCCCATTTATTGTTTATCTTAGTGCCTGCATTAATAGTGGTCTGTTTAGAAAGTCTTTTCATGTGCCAATTAGTTCAATGTTATTTCTAACTTTCTCTTCTTTGAAATTCAATATATCTGGTTTTATGTTGAGGGCTTTAATTCACTTGAACTAGAGTTTTGGGCAGGGTGATGAGTATGGATCTATATTCATTCTTCTACATGTTGTCATGTAGTTTGACCAGCACAGTTTGTTGAAGATCCTGTCTTTTTTTTCCAGTATTAATTTCTAGCTTATTTATCAAATTTCAGGTATTCAGACGTGTGTGGAGTCAGGTCTGGGTCATGAGTTTGATTCCATTTGTCAGCCTGGTATTTGTGCTGATACCATGATGTTTTTATGACTATAACTCTATAATACAACTTGGAATTGAGAACGGTGATAATTCCCCAGTTACTTTAGTGTCCACTATTGTTTTAACTATACTAATTTTTTCCTGTTTCCATCAGAAAGTGAGAATTGTCCATTAAAGTTCTTTGAAGAATTGTGTTGAAATTTTCATGGGGATTACATTGTATCAGTAGATTTCTTTTTGTAGGATGAACAGTTTTACTATAGCAATCCTACTGATTAATTAGCATGGGAAAAATTTCTATATTCTGGTATATTTCTCAATTAATTTCTTCAATGTCTTTAATTTTTTCATACAAGTCTTTCACTTGAATGGTTGGAATTAACCTGAGGTATTTTATATTATTTGAGGTTCTTCTAAAAGATGTTGTTTCCATGGTTTCTTTCTCAGTCTATTTGTCATTCCAATATTAGAGAGCCACCCTCTTATGCATTAGATTTTCAACTACTTTGTTCAAAGTGTTTATTGGCTCTAAGATTTTCCCAGTGGAATTTTTTTGGGTCACTTATGTATACTATCATACTGATTGAGAATAACGATCTTTTCCCTTTCCAATTTATATCTCTTTGATCTCCTTCAGTTTTAATATTGCTCTAAGTAATACTTCAAGTACTACATTGAATTGGTGTGCACAGAGAAGACAACTTTGTTTTGCTTCTGATTTTAGTGGAATTGTTGAGTTTCACTCCACTTAAGATGATGTTTTCTATGTGTTTGCTGTAAACTACCTTTTTATGGTGAGGTATGTCCTTTGTATCCCTAATCTTTTATCATGAAGGGGTGTTGGGTTTTGTCAAAGGCCTTTTATGCACAAAATGAGATGATTATGTTATTTTGTTTTATTTTTAGTTTGTTCATACAGTGGATTGCATTTATCGATTTACATGTGTTAAACCATCCCTGAGTCTTTGGGATGAAGCCTGCTTGATTGTGGTGGATGAGCCTTTTAATATATTCTTGGATTTGCTTGCAAGTATTTTATTGAGAATTTTTGCATCTATGTTCATAAGCAAAATTAGTCTATGATCTTCTTTCTTTGTTGGGTCTTTATGTGGTTTGGATATCAAGGTAACTTTGGCCTAGTAAAACAAGTTGGACAATGTTCCTTCTGTTTCTATTTTCTGGTAAAATTGAGGAGTATTTGCATTAACTCTACTTTTATCATCTGATAAAACTCTTGAACTACAGCTATCTGGTCCTAGGCTTTTATTGGTTGGAAGATTTTAAATGACAGCTTCTACTTTACTGGGGTTTATAGATCAGTGTAAATTGCTTTATCTGATCTTGATTTATGTTTGGTAAATGGTACCTATTTAGAAATTTATCTATGTCTTTAAATTTTTCCAATTTTCTGGAGTACAAATTTTGAAAGCATGACCTTATTATTTTCTGGATTTATTCATTGTCTGTTGTTATGTTCCCCTTATCATTTCTGATTTGGGGATTGGGAAAACTGTATAACTGGTCTTGTCTTCTTGGGTGGGTGTTTTGTTCCTTTTTATTGTGGTAGTGGTTGCCATCTCTGGATTTTAGAAGAGTATAGTAGCTGTATGTTTTTGAGTAGGAAATTCTTCTGGGATCCTAGAGGTGTGGCCACTTGGAGTTCCAGTTTATGCCTTTCTGTGTATTAGGAATGGGGTTGGGTTGCAGGGGTTGGGGATGAGAGGGCCTATAGGAAGGAGGAAAGCAGAGTGTTTCATGAAGGTTGGTATAGTTTCTTTATATTAGAGATGTAGAGTGAGGGTAAACCACAGCAGAAGATCTGCTACAGACCCTGGGATAAGACTGAAGGATTGGTCTTGAAGGAATGGAGGGAGATGTGAAGACCTACAATTAGCCTACCTTCGTTCCTGCCTATAGTGGCTTGTGGGCTCCCAAGAGTGCATACTGAAGTTGTGGTCTTACATAAAGCAATGAATTTGAGGAGAGAAATTAGGAGGGGAAAATATGTGTGATAATTGGAGATGGTAGCAGAGAAGAAGGAAAGCTGTAATGGGTGTTCTGCTACAGAGCCAGGGATGAGACTCGGGGATTGGATTTGGAGGATCAGAGGGAGAGGTGAAGAACTGCAGTCAGCCTACCTGCTTCCCTTTTATGATCATCTTCATCTTGAATTAAACACAAATCCTTGCTTTACAGGAGATTATAACTTTGCAGTTTTTATTAAAATATCTATAAACCTGCATGGATATGGATTTAGATTGCAATAATATATATTTATGTGTTAATAAATATCTTTAAACCATGACATTAAAAAGGAATTATCAGAATTATTTCATGATTACTCCCTCTTTAAATTAAGAGCACTTTGTATGATATACTATTTTCAACTCTATTATAATGTTATAATTATTTATTAGCTAAGATTAACTGATCAATATAAATGATATTTAGTGTTTTATATTTATGTTTTCAGTAAAGCTCTAATATTACACTAAGAAGTTTCAGTGAGTAGTTTAGCGTACTGAGTTGTTTGGAGATACATCTCACATTGTGGATTTACAAGGCACTAAAGTTCAATGCCTTTAAGTGTTTACAGAATTGATAAATCATTTGAGTACCTTGACACAGAATATAACCCAAACCCTTTGATTTCTTAGAGTCAAACTTTAGATTGTACACTTCATTTAAAAATGTGTTTTCTAAATATGCAACTGCTTTATAGCTTTATGAAGAATTTCAGTGTGATCCAAGCTAATGTGGTATATAGGCTAGCATGAGGAAGTCAGAAAAAAAAATACTACATTTTCCCTTGGCCTTGGAAGTCCATTGCTATTTATGAATAAATGCACATGATAACTGATGAAAAGAAAAGAAATCACACACACACACACACACATACACATTTTTCTTCTGTTTGATATATATCAGCACAGTGTTCAATTCATGTTATAAACCGCCATGACTGGAAGCTGTACCTCCAGATGAGATTCTATGGTTCACATTGCCAATTGGCCAAGCTGTGTGAGTTTTGATAGAACTGCTTAATTTCTCTGAATCTTGGTTTCTCTTCTTACAAAAGATGATAGCGATGATGTGCAAATAAAAGCTTGGTTATGAGGACTATATATGCAATTGTGTATTGCTATGGGATGTTCTGTATGGCAAATGTGTTGCTCTGATTGGTCAATAAATAAAACACTGATTGGCCCCTGGCTAGGCAGGAAGTATAAGTGGGACTAACAGAGAGGAGAAAAGAGAGAACAGGAAGGCAGAAAGAGTCACTGACAGCCGCTGCCAGGACAAGCAGCATGTGAAGATGCTGGTAAGCCATGAGCCACATGGCAAGGTATAGATTTATGGAAATGGATTAATTTAAGCTATAAGAACAGTTAGCAAGAAGCCTGCCACGGCCATACAATTTATTAAGCAATATAAGTCTCTGTGTTTACTTGGTTGAGTCTGAGTGGCTGTGGGACTGGCAGATGACAAAGATTTGTCCTGACTGTGGGCAAGGCAGGAAAACCCTAGCTACAGTGTATAGCAATTAGCACCAACACAACACATAATGAACATTCTTCATTCCATTAAAATGACTTCCTCTCTCCATTCTGTGGATATGCCTCAGCATTGATGAATCCCTTGGCATCTGTAATTACTGTCTTGTGGTTATTAACCTGCTAATTTGTTCTCTTGAGCATTGGTTTTTTTCAGTAGTTCTGTATTTAAACAAAATCTTCTCTCTCATTAAGTAATAAAAAGTGAGAGAATAGCTTTATTTTTATTTTGTTGGAAAGAGTAACTTTCATGAGTTTTTTTTTTTTCAAAAAATAATATGGTAATGAAGTTTCCTGTCTAGTGAAAAAAAATGTTTAACAAATCTACTCATGTGAATATCTACTAAAAAATGAGAATTCATCAAGTAGAAAAGCATAAAATATAAATACAATAGGCTACTTAATACAACATTAAGACATAATAGCAAATAAACTTTCTCTGTAATTGCAATATTTAAAATATTTAATTTAATTAATTATGAAATTAGTGGCTTTGATAAATAAAGGATATGACCTTCAAAAAATAATATATAAATGATATACCTTTATTAATATGGAAATGATTTAATTATTAATCATTATCAACTTAACCAAATCCAAGCATATATCTAGGCCAATCTTCCTGGATTAAAGCATCACTAAGCACTAATATTTTTATATTCTCCAAGAAATATAAATGTAAATACTTGCAGGTTTGAGCTAATATTCATGGATACATACTTCACATCTTTTGACATGTTGGAGAAGCAATGACTGCTCAATAAGAATGATCTATCAATGAACAAACTTAATTTCAAAGCATTGTTCTTTAGTAAAAGGATCCAGACAACTTGGTACTTGCAATAGAGAAGTTTCTAGATGATTATACTCTTTCTTAAAGGAGAAAAAGGAAGAACATTTTTTAAAGGAACATTTTCAAAAGAACACAGGAGGCAAATATCAGTATGGGAAAATTTTATAAAAGTATTGATATTACTATACTATAACCCACCATTATAAGATACCTATAAGGGGATTTGAGAAACAGCTCAGAGAGTAAAAACTCTTGCTGCTCTTGAAATAGACCAGAGTTTGATTTTCTTCACCCATTTGGGTAGCTCAGCACCTCCTGTAACTCTAGCTCCAAGGTATCCAATGTCCTCTTTAGACCTCCATGGTCACCTGCATGCATGTTCATATATGTACACTCATACACATAAATATAAATAAAAAAACAAAATCCTAATAAAATGGGATGAATTCCTAAATCCTAATAAAATAGGATGAAACCCATGAACTCTTTCTGATATAGTTTTTAAAAATAAATTAAAAAATATTTTTGTGTGCAGTAGAATTTTAATAAATAAATGTACACTGACAATGGAAAATCAACCTTAGACAAATATGACGGTAATAATTGTTGCAAACAAGAATTACTGATGAGTGCTAAATTTAATGTGAATATGTTGACAAGGAAGAAGACTTACAAAGTATACTAGACCCCCCACCATAAAAATAATTACTGACTACAAAGGGAAAAGAATTTTGCAGGGAAGGAATCTGGCAGCAACTCTTTCCACCCAAAGATTAATGACAAAACATCCCAAGAAAAAGACAAATCAGCATCAAGCTTTGTAATAGAATGCCATGACAAGGTCACTATGTCATTTCTCTTTTTCTTGCAAAAAAACATATAACCTTGATCCAAACATTATAAATTACAATACAATCACTCAAAATTAGTCCTCTAAAGAATAAAGGTTATGGCAAAAAGGAAAGATAATTGAAGTATTGAAACCTGTAGAATAGTGAGAACAAATAAATAAATGAAATGTGAGTTCATATGGAAACTCTTAAGAGATAGAGTGCAACTATCTCATTCATAAGAGATAGGATCTCACAACATACCTTCTTATCTTTGGCTCTTATAGCCTTTTTACCCTCTTTTCCTCAATGTTCCCTGAGCGTTGGATGCAAGAGTTGTGTTGTATTTGTATCCACTAGGGCTGGGCATCCTATAACCACTGCTTTTGTGACTTTTGACCATTTTTGTTTTTCTGTAATGGCCTCAGTCTGTTGCACAAACAAGTTTATATGATGAGAGGTGAGTATTACACTTATCTATGAGTATAAGGGTAAATATTTAGAATGCAGTTGGGAATTACATTAGTTTAATGAAGTGGTGGTTGCAGGTCCACTTCTAAGATCCAGGACTTCACAAGGCGAGGATATTTGGCTAGGTTTCCAGTACTAGACATGATTTCCTTCCTTTTGAACAGACATTTAGTCCAAGTGGAGAGTTGCTGCTTACTGTCAAGATATTATTTCTGTGATCATACCCTTATGACTATTGTTCTATGCTGGCAGTTGTTATTCACAGGTTTCACAGCTATGTAAGATTATTGGTTTCTTTACTCCTTTGGAAGCATAACTAGCACATTCTGTTGCAATGAAATCTAGTCCTCAAAGAGGCTCTCAGGTCAGTTCCAGCTTGGATCCACTTGGCCCTGTGTTCAATTTGCATGATACTTTCAGTAATAGGGACTATGTTCAATCTCTGGGAGGCTGCAAAGGAAACAGCAATAGTTTGTATTTTCTGGTAGCCTCTTGGAATTCCTACAACTCAAAAGGGGGTTTCTCATGCCTTGTAGTGAGGTTTTGTCAGATGTTCTATGCCCCTAGGAGAGCACTGTCAGTCCAAGTGTGATGAGTTCATTTAAACTACATATGTATACTTATTTGCATTATATATTATTTTAGGTAAATATATAATAATAGCATTCCTTATTGCATTTTCAGACTTCTTTGGAGTTATTTTTCTTCCTCTTTCACTGCTTGATTTTTACCTCCTTCTCCTCTCCCCAGTTAAAGCCTCAGCCAATTTTTGCATTTCCTCCTTCAGATCACTGATACCTTACCATTTACCTTTTAGGAACCCTCACAGTCTTCCCGTAATCTCTTCTTACTTCCCTAGTCTATGAAGTTACTTCAAATTATATACTCACATATGGCTATTTGGAGCTAGGAAGCAGGGATAAAGGACAACATGTGGTGTTTGATTTTCTGGTTATTTCACGCAATATAATATTTCTTATTTCCATTTATTTGCCTCAAATATCATATTTTTTGCTGTTTTAAACATCTGAATAGTATCCAACAGTTTAAATGTTTCATATCTTTGTTATTCGTTTGTCTGTTTAAGGACATTTGGGTTGTTTATATTTCATGCTATAAATAAAGTAGCAATGAACATGGCTTAGCAAGTATCTGTGAAGTAAGATGTTGAGTCCTTTACACATATGGCAAGAAGTAATATAAATGAGTCATATTTTTTTTAGTCTTTTGAGAGTCGTCAACCCATACCTGTTTCTAGAGAAGCTGCAACAGTTTGCAATCACACTCATAGTGAATGAAGGTTTCATTTTCTCTGCACCTTCTCCAGAAGTTAATTTTGTTAATTTTGTTGATCTTGGCTTTTCTGACTGGGCTAAGATGAAATATCAAAGTTGTTTTGAATTGTACACCTTTCACTTGCTAAGAATATTGAATGTTTTTGAAACATTTTTTTGCTACTTTTGTTTCTAGATTTGAGAACTATCTGCTTAGACTCATAGTCCATTTTATAAATGGATTGTTTAACTTTTGACCTTTGGTTTTTAAAGTCCTTTACATATTCATGATATCAAGCTTCTGTCAGATGTGTACTTCTCAAAACTCTCCTGTTTTGTAGGCTTCCTTTCACTCAATTGATGGTTTCCTTAGCTGTAAACTTGTTTTCATTTCTGTGAGGCCTTATTATTCAATTGTAGGCCTTAGTTCCTAGGCAAATGAGATATCACAAAATCTCCTATACCTAAATTAAAGTACTATCTATAATTGCTTCTAACAGTTTCAATGTTACAGGTTTAATCTTTGGGTATTGGTTATATTTGGGGTTAGATTTTTCATAAGGTTATAGATATAGTTCTTATTTTATTCTTCTCCATACAGACATCCAGTTTTCTTTCCACTGTTTGTTGAAGATGCTGTTTTCTCTCTTGTATATGTTTTTGACATCATTGTCAAATGGCTGTAATTACTCATATTCATGTTTGTGATTTTCATTTTATTTCTTTGGTCTACATATTTTTTTTCATGCCTATACCATGGTGTTTTTATAGTCAATGCCCTGTAATGTATTTTGAAATCCGGAGTGATAACATGCCTATCCTCCTCAGTTTTGTTCTTTTTGCTTTGGCTATCTGGGCCTATTATGGTTCCAAATTAATTTAAGATTTTTTTTCTATTACTGTGATGAATGAGATAAGAATTTTGATTGACATGCATCAGATCTATCAAAAAATTACAGTGAAATCATTATTTCCACAATATTAATTCTACCAACTGATACGGATATACTATTATTACATTTTCTAGTATCTTAATATCATCTTCAGAGACTTGAAGTTTTCACTGTAGAATTATTTCTTCTTTTTTGTGTGTTCATTTAGCAGTTGATATCTTCTTTGTTTAACCTTGGGAGCTTAGATGTATCTATAAACTTGCCCATTTATTTTAGATTTTTAATGGACTACAGATTTTTAAAATATTTTCTTAATATAATCTGAATTTCTTTGATAACTGTTGTGCATTTTCTATTGATTTCTGATCCTGTTTATTTTAGGCATTCCTTACTTTTTGTGAGTCAAAGCAAGAATCTATCTGTTGTTCACCTTCTCAAAAAATATTTCAGATTGGTACTGGAATCATATTTATTTAAGTTATATACATAGTAAATTAGTTCACATGAAAAGCTGGTAACAGTGTATTCTTGGTAATGACTTGATCATTATTAACTACACAATAGTTGGAAAGTTGTTAGGTCTCTTGGTAATGACTTGATCATTATTAACTACACAATAGTTGGAAAGTTGTTAGGTCTCTTATTTTTCAGATTTACTAGGATTATATTATATAAGTAAGGTTATGTACTTATCAAATGACCATAAATACCAAGTGGCATAATGATCCAAGGCATCATGCTTGGTCATTGTAACCACAGGGCATGCCAATTCTCTATAGAAGACTTCAGGGATAATAAACAATTGTAGTGTAGTGCTCATTCTGCTACACTGAGAGACCACAGTGGGTATGTATAATATTTTTGACAATGTAACCTAGGAAAATTACTTTTGATTGAAATTAAAATGTGAAATTGAATTTTCTACTATGGTAATTTGTGTTATATTTGATTTGATACTTAGGAATTCATAATATTAAAAAAGCCTCATATAATTTTAATCCTGGATCAGAAAACAAAAGGAAAAAATATATGAAGGAATTTACCCCCTTTATTGAAAATATTCTTTTCTCATTACAGTTCCCCATCTCTGCTCCTCACAGTTCCTTCCCACCTTTCCTACCATCCTGGTCAGCTCCCTTTATGTCTCTCATAGAAAAGAACAGGCTTCTAAGTTATAACCACAAAACATAACAGAATAAAATAACAAGATAAAGAGAAAACATCACCTCCAAGTTGGGAAGGCAAACCAATAAAGAAGGAAAATTGCCCAAGAGTAGTCACAAAAATGAGAGACCCATGCGTTCACACTCTCAGCAGTCACATTAAAAAAAAAAAAAAGTGAAATATAACGTATGTGCAGAGGACCTGATACAGACTTGTGAAGGGCCTATTCTTACTGTTTCAATCTCTGTCAGTTCAATTGGGCTTTGCTAGTTTGATTTAGATAGCCGTGATCTCCTGGTGTCCTCCATTGTCTTTAGCTCTTACACTTTTCCTGTCTTCTATTCTGTGGAGTTACCTAACTCTAAGGGAATGGACCTGATGGAGACATTCCACTTAGAGATGAATGTTTCAAGGCTTCTCACTCTCTACATAATGTCTGCTTGTGGGTCTCTGTACTTTTTCCCATCCTCAGGAGGAAGCCTATCTGATGGTCACTGAATAAGGCACTGATTTTTGAGTATAGCAGAATTGCTAGGAGTCATTTGATCATTACATTTTTTTTTTTATGATCAATAAGATTTGGTTTTCCCTTAAGTCTCTGGGCTATTTAGTGTCTAGTTCTTGGTCGACCAAATAGTATTAGATATGGGTTTTATCTCTCGGAGTGTGCCTTAAGTCAAATCAGACATTGCCTGGCTATTCCCACAAGCTTTGTGCCACCATTTCCCTAGCACATTTTAAAGGCAGGACAGCATTGTAGCTCAAAGGTTTTATGGCTGAGCTGGTATATATATTTCTCTTTTGGTAGCCTGCAGATTACTTTCTTACACCAAAGACACTAGAACATAGAGGCAACAGTTCTGTGTAGGCACCAACTTGACCTCTCCATGTTCATTGAGTGCATAGGGTGTTCTCTTCATCAGTGGAGCCTTTCTATCAGTTTGTGGAGAGAAACCTATTGTCTTGGCAACAGTCTGGATTGTTTGGGCATTTCCATGGGACCCCTTTGATGAACAGCTCAACTGGATATAACATTGTCTTGGAACTGGAAGCTTCATTTCCAAAAAAGAGATGGCCAGTTGTTACTCTGTCACCTCCATTATTTGGAGACTTCATTAGGATCCCCTTAATATATTTTAGGAAGTTTCCACTGCACTAATTTCTGTACAACTCCTCAAATGTCCCTCAATTCTGGCTGTCCTTCCCCACATTCCCTCCCACTCCCTACCTGATCCTTCAAATCCAGTCTTCCCTACCCCCAATCTACCCATAAAATCTGTTCTATTTCCCCTTCCCAGGGAGAGCTATTGATTCTCTCTAGTCACTTCCTCTATACCTAACTTCTCTGGGTCTATGGATTGTAGCTTGATTATAATTTACTTAACAGCTAATATCCATGTACAAGCAAATGCATACCATATTTGTCTCTCTGGGTTAGGATTAACTAACTCAGCAAGATTTCTTTCTAGTTCCATCCATTTGCCTGCAAATTTCTTGTCTTTTTTTTAAATATCTGAGTAATATTTTGTTGTATAAATATACCACATTTTTGTTTATCCATTGTTCTGTTTAGGAATTTCTTAGTTGTTTTCAATATCTTGCTATTGTGGATAGAGCAGTAATGAATATGTACATTTGATCAAGTGTTTTTGTGGTTAAGTGAAGTGCCCTTTAGGTATATTCCCAAGAGTTGTATAGCTGGATCTTCAGGTAGATCAATTCCCATCTTTCTGAGAAACTGCCACAATGATTTCCACAGTGGCTGTAGAAGTTTGTACTCCTACCAGAAATAGATTATGTTCCCCTTATTCTACATCTTTGTTAGTATGAGCTGTCACTTGGGTTATTGTTCTTAGCAGTTCTGGCTAGTGTAAGATGAAATATCAAATTAGTTTTGATTTGTATTTTCCTGGTAGCTAAGATTGTTGAACATTCCTTTAAGAATCATTTCAGTTTCCTCTATTTAGACTTTTCTGTTTAGATTTTTTAAATTTCTTTTTGTTTTTATTTTATATAGCTTCCTAAGATCTCCATATATTTTGAATTTAGTTCTCTATCAATGTTGATTTGGTAAAAAATATTTTGCCATTCTGTGGGTTGTCATTTTGTCCAAATAAGTGTCCTTTGCCTTCATGAAACTTTTTATTTCATGAGGTCTGGTTATTTATTGTTGCTTTTAGTACCTCTGCTAATGGTGTTTTGTTCAGCAAGTCTCCTGTGCCAATGAGTTTAAGGCTATTACCCACTTCTATATGCAGCAATCAAGTTTGACCAGTACCATTTGTTGAAGAGGCTGTTTTTTTCCAGTTTATATTTCTGACTTCTTTATCAGAAATCAGATGCCCATAGGTGTGTGGATGTATGTCTGGATCTTCAATTTGATTATATTGATCAACCTGTCTGTTTTTATGCTAATACCATGCTGTTTCTTTTTTACTACTTTGTAGTACAGCTTATATTCAAGAATAGTGATACCTGTAGCAGTTCCTTTATTGTTAAAAATGTTTTAATTATTATTGTGTGTGTGTTTCTATGTGAAGCTGAGAATTGTCCATTCAAGGTATGTGAAGAATTGTGTTGGAATTTTGATAAGACTTGTTTTAAATCTGTATATGGCTCTTGATAGGATAACAATTTTTAATAGAATAATCCTACTAATCAAGGGAGATCTTTCCATATTCTGATATCTTCTTCAATTTCTTTCTTAAAAATCTTAAAATTTGTACCAAACAAATCTTTCACATGATGCTTATAGTTGCCTCAAGATATCTTATATTATTTAAGGTTATTGTGAAAGGTATTGCTTTCATGATTTCTTTGTCAGTCTGTCATTTGTATGTAGGAATGCCACTTACTTTTTAAATCAATTATGTACTCAGTTACTGTAATGAAAGATTTTTAGCAGCTGTAAGTGTTTCCTAGTGGAATTTTATGGTCATTGATGTATACTATCTTATTTTCAAATAAATATACTTCGATTTTCTTGTTTCCAATTTGCATTCCTTGAACATCATCTGCTGTGGGTTGTCTTTCTGTATGCTGTGAAAATGTGTTGCTCTGATTGGTTGATAAATAAAGCTGCATTGGCCTATACCTCTAAGATATCAAGCAGATATACAAGAAGAAGAGAGGCAGAAGTAGGAGAGATACCAGCCTGCTGCCCAAGGAGCAACAGGCCAAAAGGCCTGTAAAGCCATGGAACACATGGCAAAACATAGATGAACAGAAATGAGTTAATTTAAGTTGTAAGAGGTAGCTAGCAAGAAGCCTCCCATAGGCCATGTAGTTATTAAGTAATATAAGCCTCTGTGTGTTTACTTGGGATCTAGCAGCTCTAGGACATGGGTAGGAGAAATTTATAAAACTGCAAACCAGGCAGGACCAGAGAAACTTCTGGCTATAATCTCTAGTTGTCTTATTACTCTCCAAAGACTTCAAGTATTATATTGAATAGGTATGGAGGTAACTGTGTTGACAACCTTGTTTTGTTCCTCATTTTAGCTGAATTGCTGTGAGTTTCTCTCCATTAAAGATAATATTGGCTATGGATTTGCTATAAACTGCCTTTTTATAAAGGGAGGTATGTATTTCATATCCCTAATCTCTCCAAGACTTTTATCACAAAGGGGTGTTGGATTTTTTCAAAGGTCTTTGGACATCAAATGAGATGATAATGTGTTTTCCTTCCTTCCTTCCTTCCTTCTTCCTTCCTTCCTTCCTTCCTTCCTTCCTCCTTCCTTTTTTCTTTATTTCATTTGTTTATATGGTAGATGACATTTATTGATTTTCATATATTGAGCCATACTTGTATCTCTTTGATGAGGCCTATTTGATCATGCTGGTCGATCCTTATTATGTGTTCTTGAATTCATTTGAAAATGTCTTTTGAGAAATTTTGCATCTATGTTCATAGGGGAAATTGGCCTGTAATTCACTTTCTTTTTTAAGTCTTTATGTGGTTTGAGTATTAGGGTGACTGTGGCCTCATAAAATGACTTGGGCAATACTCCTTCTGTTTCTATTTTGTGTAATAATTTGAATAGAGTAATAGTTTTTAAAGTATAGCAGGTTACTAATCCATTAATAGAAACTTCTTCAGGGAAGAAAGCTCATACCTTATTTCATTAGTTGCTGCTTGCAGCTAAGAGGGTCTATTGTTACCAAGTTTCAACATGGTAGACTTTCCTGATTTTTATAGTCACATAGAATTTTACTAGAAGTAGCTGCTAGGGCTGTGAATATGAGTTCTGTGTCATTGAGTAAAAGATTATTTCATCTCATTACTTACATTATAGAAAGCTATCCATATCACAACACTTAACATCTGTGACTGTCTTTTTTTTTTAGTTCTTTCACTCCTGAATCATGAGTATTTTCCTTATTTTATTATGATAATCAATTTTTTGTACCTAGATAGTATGCTATCTTTTCCTGGAATATCAATTGTTCTCAATGTTTGTTTAAGGCATGTATAAATTATAAAATTACAGTAAAATATTCTATCAAATTTTATATCTACTGTGTGATGAATATGAATATACTGAATATAATTAAAATGTGGATTGAATGGTCTAAAGACAAATATTTTAAGGCTTCTAAATGCTAATGAGAAAGGAATGACAGCTGCAGACAGACTTTGGACAATAGAAAAAAAACTACTGAAATAAATCAGCCTGTGTACTTTAAAGATGTGTTGACCTCAGAATGGAAATCAGGATATGTGTTACATTGGGGAAGGCATTTTGCTTTTGTTTCCACAGGTGGAAAAGGCTATGGACACCATCAAAATGAATAAAGATTCAATTTGAACATGAGAGACCTCTTGTTCGGGAGATGTGATAGTTTATCAACCAACATGGTAATTTAACATGTCAAAAGGAAAAAAACTCACCCAATTATAGTCAGGGCAGGCCTTTGTTTTTGTATTGATAGAAAAATAAAAATATCCATCTTGAAGACTTCAAGGATCTTTGGACAGATCGACATCTAAAGAAAAAAGTAGAACTGTCTAGAAATAGTTACCAAGAAAAGAAACAATCTGGCATGATGGTATAATTACTTTCCACAGGGTAAAATCTTTTTACCTCTTGAAATATTTGTTGTCCTAACTCAATTATAAACCTCAAAGCTGGCTTTGAGGTGGGACTATGGCTCTTTCCTTCTCTAAAATTAAGCATGTTGTTCAAAGAAATTTCAGAGTCTCTGTCTCATATCAGAATGGCCACCTGGTATGGAATGGAAGAAAACTAAAATCTAGGGACTACTGTTGTCACAATTTTTTTCCCCTCAAATTTATTTTGACTCTTTAAAACTTTTCTTTAGGTATATTACTATTTTAAAATTTAAACTTTCCATTTTGAATAAATAATGTTTAAATTTTCCACAGTGAACAATACATTTTCCTAACAGTGATCTCTGAAGTCTCCAAAAGAATGATAGGGCCCCACAACAATGATTCTACCTGGATCACAATAATGCCATTAAGGCAATAAACACCACCCAACGATCAGCATAGGACTACAAACTGCTGAGGACAACTCAAAAGTTGCTTGCTGAGAGGGTCCAGTCTCATAGAATAACTTTAGCTAGGATTTCAGATAAGTTTTGCAATTTCTCATTACACAAAGAGTGAATAATGAATGTTGGAGCTGGTTTACTTAGGACTTGACCAACATTTCAGTATTTTCAGGGTTATCATCATCCCCAGACAACAAGCAATAATTTTGAGGACACGATGCTCACATTCTTAAGAGGTGGGGAGAATGCTATTTGGTCATTTGGTGGGATATGGAAGCTTCTCATCATTTATGGAGGTTGTTTATTGTTACTGATATTGACAAGGGAGGAAATTATGCAATTCAGGGATCTCTTTGGGAAAAAAATAAAAAAAAAGAGAAGGGGATATAGGAATAATAGGATGGAAGGGGAGATTGTTGAATCTACTTTAAATAATAGAGTAGATTATTGAATCTACTATAAGCTAAGGGACAATTATTATTATCAAATATTTTGTACTTATAAGTACTTTTGTATATTGATACAAATTTAAGGTAATTTTTGGTACAACACACTGTATATATATTTCTACATTTTTAATGGATTTTTGTATGTTGATATAAATTTCAAGTAATTTTTGTTATACTATATATATGTTTCTACTCTTCTTTAAAGTGTTTTTGCATACTGATACAAATTTAATGTTTTTTTTTTTTTTACCACATATTGTATATATGTTTCTACTCTTGTTTAAAGTATTTTATCTATGCAGTTCATTTAAAAATGTAAAGTTCTAGTTCTAGTTTTTCAAAGCTATTATTTTAAATTATATAGGACAATCAAGAAACATAGGTCAGTAGTCAGTATTTACAGCAATCAAATTTGTAGATATGTTAGGTATGTTTTCTATGTTAAATAGATATATTTTAGAGAGATGGTCTTCAAATACTTCAAAGACCTATAGAATATGGCATTTATTTTTTTGTTAACTTAAAGTTTTTCATGACAATGAGACAAAACTGTTCCTTACAGCACCAATTTACTTCAGAGGAGACGATGAGCACTGAAGAAATTCCTTATCAAGTTTGCTTTCACTGTCTCAAGGTTAGCCACTTCGAAAAGAAACTGTTCTTGCCTTTGACTGCTGACAATGTGCTGTGCAGGACATGGAGGACACACAGGAAAGAGAATGTTGAACTTTATCAAAAAAAGACAGGACAGTCCTTCAAAATTCCTGCTTCACAGAAGTTTTTGTCAGATATTCTGCAGGATATAGAGGACAATGACTGATGAACTTTGCCAATACAAGGCAGGACAGTCCTTCAAATTTTCTACTTCACTGAGAAGTATACCTGATAGATACTCTAGGCCTGTAGACTGAAGATAGGTGCCCCAATTTTGCAGAAGGAACTTTGGGTGACTGTCTAGGCAGTCAGATATCTCTGTTACTACTAGAGTTTTGGAAGTTGTTTGCAATACACTTTTTCTTTATTCAAATAATATTATCCTTCTGGGGTCTTTGATGGAGTTGAAGACTAGGTAGTTACAGCTGCAGTTTACCTTAGTTTTGATAGTGAATTAATTAGGTATAAACGTTAGATTCACTAAGATAGGACAGATAACAGAGATTTTCTTTTAATTTGCCAAACACAAATAAACTCGGATTCATTGCATTGTGACTATAATCTTTACCTTTGAATCTTGAATTCTTTAGAGGGACAGAAATTTAGATAAGTTCCTTCCATAGCTTTGAAAGAATCCACGCCTGAGGATACAGAATCCCCTCAGGCTGTGGCTTATTCAGCTGAAACGCTGCTCCTAGCAGTTGCTGATTAGGACAGCCATGAATTAAAATGCACCAACAGTTACAAAGAAAGACAACAAACATGGTCACATATTCTATGAGCATAGTAAAGATTGTAAAACTGGAAATCAGAATTTTAAGATTTACAAAAATGGAGAAAAAATTAGGATACAAAGAAAATAATTATAAAAAAGTGAACGTTAATCAAATACAGATTGAAAATTTAAGTGTGTGAATTATGCTTACACAGACATAACTGAAATTTTATACATAGTAAATTAAGTTGATATTTGCTCATAAACACATTCTATATTTTATACTTCAGAGGACAGGCAAAGATAAATTTTATGCGAGAAATTATGTATTCAACTGGAAATTTTGCTCTAGTAATTATAATATGTAATTATAGAATGCTAAATATATAATATTAAAAATATATAAATATCACTAGTAATAAAATTTGAAATATGAGCATAAGCTGATAACTTTTCTGGTACAAGGGGGTTCTTGAGAGTGAAAGAATAGGTTTTTTTTTTTTTAATATGAAACATCATCCATCACACAGAAATTCAGCATGTCTTGGAGAAATACATATCCAGAAATCTTTATATGTCTTCTTTCTATGTTCAACCACAGAAAATGTATAAAGAACTAAAGACCCCAGAGATAACAATTAATTACTTTAATTATATGAAATTGAAGATCCTTGGCTAGAAAGTTTCAATAATGTGTTATAGGTGTTCATTCTGTTTATATACATTTATGTTGATAAAGGAATAACATTAAGAACTTTGGTTTCTATTTAAAAAAAAAAACCTTTATATAAATTTCAGAACTTCCACCAACTCTCATCAAAATTTAACCTATTAAAAATGCAGGAAAATGAAAACCCAGATTGAAGCCTGAATTTTCTGTAGAGATAAAGTTCTACCAAATTTTCATGTTTGATTTAGAACATGATCATATTTGGATGAAGTAGGTGTAGCTGCTTTATTTCAGAAAAGGTGGCACATTACTGAGTAGATCATGGAAAATACATTTATTATATAAATGTAATTTATATTATTTATATATAAATAAAATTATTTTCTTTGATTCATTACAGTTTTTTGAGGAAAAGTCATAAACTATACTACAGTATTAGAGATGATTATGTTTCAAGAAAAGAATTACCAAATTGAACATTTCAACCCCTAGTTTCCGACTCATTTTCTCTGTTAGAAAAGATATTTAGCATTAATGAGTTATTTCCTTGTTATCAAGAAAAAGAACATAAACATTTATTATATACCTAATGCCTGTAAAATGACTGGTTTCGTTTTTTAGTTATTTGCCTATTGCATGTAGTATTAAGGCTGATTTCCTTTTGAAACTATCTCCAATTGCCCAAGTCTTATCTGATAGAAAGCTTATCATCAGTGCTTTAGGTCAGTCAATACAACTGTTCACTTACATCTTATAAAGATACTTATACAAAACAATCAAAATCACATTTCAGTACAATTAGAATACCACCACATATTCCCCATACTGAGTTGCCTCACCCAGCTTTGACACAGTGGAAGGAGCTTGGTCCTGCCTCAACTTGATGAGCCATGCTTTGTTGATTCCCATGAGAGGCTTGTCCCTCTTTTAAAGGAGATGAAGGAATGAATGGGGGGGCGGGGAGGGCAGATGGGAGGTAAAGGGGAGGGGATGGGAGGCCAGGAGGGAGAGGAAATTGTTGTCACTATGTAAAATAAATAAGAAATTTAATAAAAAAAAAGAAAAAATATTTTAAGGCTAATTATGGTGATTTTATAAATACATTCCTTGATTCTAAGCAGATTAATCACTAAAATTTCATTTTGCATTCCATAACTTTTGAGGATAGCTTCTGTCTGCCTCACTCACCACTATATCTTATACAAATTTAAAGGTTATTATTTTTGATTTAATAATTGAAGAATAGATCTATATGGAAGAAACTATAAAGGGAACATTGAAGATTTGGATATATGTGGAAATATGTGGTCAGTGAATGGCTGTAACTCAGGACAATAACAACTAATTGATATAAAGTTGGCCTGAATAGAAATTATTAAGTGATTTTATATATAACAAAGTAGCATACCAACATATGAAATGTTAGAAAATAAAATGAGGATGCTCTAATTTTCTTACTATGACACACTCCAGTATTCTTAACAGTACAAATGAGGCAGATTATTTGTCTTGAAATATCGCTGTTAAAACATTACACAATTTTTGTTTTGTTTTATTTTGATTTTTTAAATCAATGTTTCCAAGTCTGTTATCTGCAAAAATGGTATACTCACAGTAATCATCTCTTAGAATAAAACCAAATAAGACAAAGTACTGGATGTCCAGCTCATAAAAGTGCTGTACATGAATTATAGTAGTACTTTTACTGTTTATTTAGTGTTCATCTTTTTAGAAACCTATTTAAAGTTTATCCAAGACTTTTTATCCTAAAGCACATGTTAGCGCTTGCAAACTTCTTTGAGCTCTGTTAAGTATCACTTTGGTTGGTCAATTCTGGCTTGGTATTCTACCATGTCACCAGATACCCTATACTTACCCTAGGTGCTCAAGCACCAAGGATAGGTCCTGGTCCCACCGCTCAGAGCCTCACAAACAGACCAAGCTACATAACTGTCTAGGTTGGTCCCATGCAGGCTCCCTAGCTGTCAGCCCAGAGTCAGTGAGCTCCCAAGAGCTCAGGTCAGTTGTCTCTGTGGGTTCTCCTGTCATTACTTTGACCCTCTGGCTCATACAATCCCTCTTCCCTCTCTTCAACAGGACTCCTAGAGCTTGGCCCCATGCTTGACAGTGAATCTCTGGATCTGCTTCCATCAGTTACTGGACGACAGGCTCTCTGACGATAATTAGGGTAGTAACCAATCTGATTATAGGAGAAGGCAAGTTCAGGCATCCTCCACACTGTTTCTAGGAGCTGGGGTCATCCCCATTGATTCCTGGGAGTTCCCTGGCACTAAGTTTCTCCATAAGTCCAAAATGGACCCCATCAAGACATCTCTACCATTATCCTTTTCTTCTATCATGCTCCCACACCATTCAACCCAATCCTCATGTTACCATTGCACCACCCCCAGTTTACCCAGGAGATTGTAGATGTAACAGTCTTATTAAATAAGAAACACAGAGCCAAATGCAGAGTTAAAAGCTGAAGAAGTCAGAGCAGTAGCTAAGAGCTGAGACTAAAACCACCTTCTTATCCCTCGTTGCCACTGCCGTCCTTCCCCTGAGAAAGAGGCCTACTTCCTGTGTGTCTATCTTTTTATTGACTTTCTGTTCTGCTTTCTCATTGGTTATGAACCCAAGCACGTGACTTCCTTGTCACTGCCTGTCTATACAGACCTTCAGGTCTCTATGGTTGGTATTGAGATTAAAGGCATGTATCTCTAAGCTATGTCCTTGAACACACAAACTCTGCCTGACATGTAATCAGATTAAGGGCATGCACCACCACCGCCCAGCTTCTGCTATGGCTTGCTATTAGCTCTGACCCCCAGGCAACTTTATTTATTAACATAAAAATAAAAATCACATTTCAGCACAAATAAAACATCACCATAGAAGATCTCTTCTATTTTCCCTTCTCAGGGAAATCCATGCATCCCTCTTTTGGTCCTCCTTGTTACCTAGTGTTTCTCAGGCTGTGGACTGTAGCCTGGTTGTCCTTTAATTTAACGCTAACATCCACTTATGAGTGAGTACATACTATGTTTGTCTTTATGGATCTGTGTTACGTCATTCAGGATGATTTTTTTTCTAGTTACATCTATTCACCTGCAAATTTCATGATGTCATTGTTCTCAAAAAGAAATTTCAGTGTAAGAAAGGGAGTAAGAATTAAAAGAAATACTAGCTTTGAGATTCTTTTTTAAGTTGAAGAAGAACTATATGGTGATTGTTCGTAGGCAAGAAAAAGAGGTCTAGATTTACTGCCATGTTTGTAGTTTATAAGGCAGAAGAAATAATGGGCTTGATCAATACAGAAAGCATAAAGGCTTTTACCACTAATGCCTCTAAGCTTTATGAGATTTTTGATACTAATTAGAAACATTGAATGCATAATTGAATATAGAAGACTAGAAGAACTTTGACAGTTATTATAAAATAACAATAGTTCAAATCGAGAGGAAGAATATACAAACTCAAAAGTAAGATAACCAGGAAGGAAACACTAGAAGAGAACAACACTAAGGAGTCAGCAGCAGAAAAAGGGGGAGAACTGTGATGAGGCTCTGAGACAGAAAGTCCAGTGATGTTATAATATGTGGGAAAGTCAGGTTTATGAGTATAGTGGTGTTCAAATTTTCTGGATAGTAATGATAAGAAACCTTACTAAAGAAAAATAATTTAGGGTCTTGGTGAGAAGTAATTATAATGCAGTGATGCTGTGTATTTTTCAGTTAATTTATTTATTTGTTGAATTCTAATCCAAGCAGCTTGGGATTCCCCCAAAAAAACATGCCTGAATACACTTAGGAAAATGATTGTTCTTTTTATTTTAATTGTATTACTTTTGTTTGAAAAGTAAGACATTTTTAGAGAATCAGAATTAATTTATCACCTTCTTTTAGAAGGTATTTAAATATTCTCAAAACTGACAATTTTGAATATAGGATTATATCTATATAGGAATATACAGACTTATCAGCAAGATAATAAAGATAATTGCTCCAACCATCAAAATCTTGATGCATTTAGCACTTAGTATCAGGGGAAAATAATGACTTATGTGAACCAATATAAGAAACTGGTAAGCATAATATAGGCCAATATTTCTATGCAAAAATTACTTCCACAAGTGGTGATAGTAAAAGGTCAACATAGCAAATAGATGAAATAGCAATGTATGATCTATAATCTCAATATGAGAAATTTATTTTGCTAAGTATAGAATTTTAAATAGCATTGTTATCAAATTATCCAATACATTAGAATAAATATCAAATGTACCAAATATCAAGATCATTAGATGATAGTTGTAGATATAGGATTATTCTTCCATATTTTAAAAACTAACCAAGAATTTATAATATTTTAAATGCCAAAATATTGTGTAAGCCATTATCTACAAAGGGTGACAATAAAAATTAAAATAAAACACCAGGTTATGCAATAATTAATAAAACAAGACCCTACCAAAGACCTTGTTCAATTGTTAATGATCTCTAACTTTAGAGAGACCTGTACTTGTTCAAGACCCAGAGAATTAAAGACTTTGGAATGTGAAGATTAAATGGGGCAGCTGTATCACACTCATCCTCCGAAAGCACAAGGTTCATGGTTAGACAAAAAGAAGGAAAGATTAGAAGAGACTGAAGCTGTGCACAACTACAAGGAAGCTGTTTTCAGGACACAGTGGGGCAATTTATTTTAATTTCAAAATTAAAAAAAAAAACTAATTAAAATGATGCTGAGCAAATATTATTAATCTTAATGCATATCACTAGAACACATCAATTGCGAGCTATATTTGTGTTTCAGTAAGTAATAACCCAATGTGTAAAATAATTAAGTGTGGGGGTATGAGGAGACCTCAGAGTTTCTTTTGAATTCCAGATGATATAAGAAAATGGTAATTACAAGTTTGGAAAAAGAGAGAAAATCCTTAAAGGTGTATGCATTATTCTTAATGAATTAATTGCTTGGATAACAAGTACAAGGTAAAGCACTTGGGAAGGAAATGGAAGGCAATATGGACAGTGTAGGAACTAAAATCCACAAGCCTTGTGAGGACTCCAAGTGTCTCTAATACTGATTGTGTAACTTGACCTGACTCCCTTTGAATATGTGACATTGAATTGTTTTTTTTGTTTTTGTTTTTGTCAATCATCTAGGTAAATGAGTACACTGTGTTTCACACTCAGATTAAAAACAAAGAGCTAATGGGACTTCACTAAACTTATCAAGAATTTCCCTTTAACCTGCATAAGTAAAATTATACCCATTTTTTCTCTAATGCAAAACTTTAAACACCGTGTCATGGTGCAACAGCACTCTTTTTTTTTTTTTTTTTTTTTGGCCTGACCTCCTACCTGAGCTATTGCATTCTTATTGACTGCTCACTATTTAGTTAAGTAGGATTGTTAGCACAACATCTGAAGGACACTTGGCTCTATTTACAACAAAAGCTTGCTCTTGAATTCAGTGTTAGACCTGAGATTTATAGCCTTGAAAAATTGCCTTGATAAATGAACATTACAGTTTTCCTGATTCCAACTTCAATGTCATCACAACACCATGTAAGTGTTAAGGTATGGCCTTTGCTACCATCTCACAACATATTAACTCGATGTTTACTCTATCTCTGGATCCCATAGGCACAATAAATGGAGAAAAATAACACATTTCCAAACTGATAAAACACACCAAAGCTAATAAAATCAGACACTTTATAGCTTGGCTAATCGTGTCCTTTGAAGGGCATCAAATAACACATCATGTGCTGCTCAGGGGGAAATCAAATTACGTGCAGAGATGCCCCTTCAGAACTAATGCATTTCAATAGACAGCAGCGATTGCAGCTAATCACACTTGTAGATGTTTTATCATTAGTGCAATGTTTATGTTAAAGGGGTGTTATTGCATTTGGGTTTGAGAAAGAAGAAAATGATTTCTATCCAATTAGACTATTGCTCAGTTTACACTCTGAAAATTTTTGTTGTGACTTTGGAAAAATACAAATGTCAAAATGTGGCATGCATTTCTGCAAATAATGCTCTAAGTACTTTAGCTTACAAAGACTGGCCAGGTCCTCTGACATTCTGAAGTGTCCTTCCCTCTCCTTGCCAATCTTGTTTTTCTTTTCCCTGCAGCTGATCACCATACCATGGCCTAAAGATGACAAACCCCATGCATATTGCCAGAGGATATTCAGTTCTGTTTGAAACCAAAGACTTAAATTACCTACAGCTTTAATTCCGTGGTTCCCAGTTCCACATTTCTACCATGCTCCAGACTCTAGTGACCACCATTTTATTCTGCTTTTCAGTTTGATTGAACTTGCCACCCAAGTATCTGGAGAAGGACAGCATTCCAGCTGTTTCTATGGTATCATTTCCCCCTTGAAGTATTAGAACACTGAGACATGCATACCAGGATTATAGAATCCATTTATTAAAGAGCATTACAAATTTTATTTATTCTGAGATATCAAGAAGACCAAGGAGACATAATTTATTTTTATACTTTGATGCATCTCTGTTGAAAGATTGCTTGTGCAGAATAGGACAGCCATATTTCTTCTGCCTCGGGCTTCTGGGTGCTGAGATTATGGGTGTGTACTACAAGATGTGTCTTTTTTTTTTCTTTTAGAACTATAAAATATTCAGGTTTGTTTTTCTAACACGTTGTTCATTGCAAGTGCATGGGTACTATAAAGGAAGCTGAAATAGGCTGTACCTACTATAGCTTCTACCTACCTGATTTTTTTTAAAGGTACTCAAACAATTTTTTTTTTTAGTTTTCTCACTTTTAAAATAAAAATAAAGAAATTTATTATAGCATAGCAATATAATCACATCATGGTGATATATTTAAAATATTTGCTTTTGTATTAGGGTATGTAATTCACACAAAGTACACTTCATTGTGACATATAAAGTATATTGACCAGACCTACCTCTTTTAGGAGATTTTCTGACACTTCATAATGACCAACAGATGGTAGTTATAATTAATTATACTATATTATAGAGACCAATACAAAAGAGTCAAGACAGGAAATATTCTCATCAAGACTTTGCCTCTTTTATACTTATTTCTCAATATTTAAAACATTTCCTTTAAAAATAATTTTTATAATTTAGTATTATTTAAAGTAAAATCAGAAACTGTAACTAGCATACCCAACTCATGTTCTTTCATATTGATTCCCCAGGGCTCAAGGGGGCTTTGCTATATCCAGCATGGGATATCAGGGGAAAAAAAAATCTACAACTATGTTCTTATGTCTGTTAACTTTATTCCTCTAAGACAAAATTATATCATTTCAGCTATAGTTCCACCAGGCATTCAAGGCAGGAATAACTCTAGACATACCAAGCTCTAGATCCCTCTACTTTACTTCTCTGGGATGAAATCCTGTCTCCATAACCGCAGTTCTGTCCAGCTCCCTAACTCATAGTCCAGCTAACGACTAACTCCTATGCTTTCAACCTCATCTTCATCCTCTGTATCCTCTTTCTCCATCTCTGCTACTCTCTACTTCTGGTACTCAGAAAACTCTACCTGAGATCTGCTTACCCTCTATAGAACCATGCTGTTCTGTCCCTTGTCTACAGAAGATGCAGGCCTTTTCTTTCTCTGGGTACCTCATTCCCTGCCTCCTCAGGAATGTTGTTTTATCTCTCACCTTGATATGTAAAAACCTCTTTTGTTCTCAGTCAAAATGCTATGGAGAATCACTAGGCCTCCTCAAGGTGAGGAGATGGTCTGAGCTCCATTAGCACAGGAAACAAAGCTAGGCATCTTCTTCCAGCCACCTTGTCTCCTAAACTCAGCAGGGCAGTTAGTAACTTAGTAGGTACAACAGGTCTGGGGAGCTGAATTGTTTTCCAATTGGTCTGGGCATGCAAGGATTTCATAGCAGAAGACAGCTGGAATATTAAAAGATGGGTAACACCCAATATTCATAATAAATGGCGTTGCCTTTTGATAGATCCTTGGCCGGTCAAAGTTCAGCTTTAATACACAGCTGAATTTGTATGATATATTTTTGCAGCCTGCAAGACTTTCATACATGCATGCAAGGTGTTTTCATCTGCCGTCATCACATCTCCTCTAGCTCCTCCCCTGTACTCCACCAACTTTTCCCTCTGAATGCTGTGTGCTCTTAAATAAACCCACTAATTCCACTTAGTATGTGCACAGCTTCACTCTTTTTTTTTTGAGGTACATTGTCTACACATTGTACTTCAATTTTCAGAGACAAAGTCACAGAAAAACTGGAGGGTTACATAAAATCTATACCTGTGTTACTTTTTACTTGCCCCAGCGTTCTTCACTAATGGACAATGTTATTTGAATAAATTGAGGCTGTGCTCTGTAACTTTTTCCTATGGAATCCTGCCTAGTTGCTAGAGGGAAACATAAATAATCATGTAAATTATTCAAAAGCAAGACTTGGATATCATTATTTCAAATGTCATTAATCATTAGGGTAAGAAGTAAAGTGAGAGGCAGCCATGTAAATATATTTTAAATATAAACTTTATATGAAAACAAGAAAATGAATTCATTCTCAGAAGTTTATAGCCAGTTTCAAACAGCTATTCAATCTAAATCTACTAATAAAAATAATTCTTTTCTACTTAGTTGTGACAATCAACCATTTATGGGTTTGTTATTAAGGATTTTATCTGAGTTAAATAATCCCAGCAACAGTCTCTGGATAGAAGTATATTTACACACACACACACACACACACACATACACACACACACACACACACACACACAACCTCAAGTATAATTCATCTATTAGATTTTTATGGGAAAGGGAATAACTCATTTTTAAAAGAAACATTATTATAAAGAACTTTCCAATAAAAAAAAAATGTCCTTCACTAAAATAGATCAGAACCAAAGTCTGTACAACTCAGTGAACTTTGATACAGTTCAAACTGCCATTCTGAAGCTGTGAGATTTCACCTTGGATTTTACACATCCACTATCAAGTATACTTGCATGCACTTCTCTAAGTGCATACCAGAAAAGTGCATACCTCTAAAATTACAAAAAAAATCTGTGCCAGAGTTAGAAGAACAATAACAGTTTCAAAAACTCTGCCATGATTCATGCTCATTGCCTACATTCAGTTCTTTTCCATCCCCTAATATTTACTTTCTTTTCTGTGTTTTATTCTGCACCTGTAAGTGTATTTGTTCACATGTATCCATATGTAAACTGTTGTCCAGGTTCAACATAGGAAGGAAAATGTGTTTTCTTGTTGTTCTTTCTGAGATGTATGGCCTTGCTTAATATTACAAGAAAAAAAATAAGGTAACCCATTTTCTTGAAATTTGTATGATTTCATGTTTTCTTTAGAGCTGAATAATGTTCTTTATATGAATCAAAGTTTTGTTAACTGTTTGTCTCTTGGTGGCCAATTAGGTTGGTTGTATTCCTTTGTTACAGTGAACAAATCAGCAATGAACATTGAGGTGAAAATACTTCTATGGTAGGGTATGGGGTAGGAATATAAATTTTGTAATGAAATATTTGGATCATATCATCATATCATAGTTCTTTAAAATTTTAAGAAGTATCAAAACTGATTTCCACAATGGCTGAATTAATTTTCATTCTCCCAACAGTGACTAATGATTCATCTCTGCCCATATCTTCTTCATTTGTTGTGAGATTTCCTGATGATGGCCATTTTGAATGGGGTGGGGTGGCACCTCAAAATAATTTTAATTTCCATTTCTCTGATGACTGGGGATATTGAATAATTTTTAAGAAATAGTTATTGGCCATTTGTACTTTATTTGGAAATGTCTACTAAATTGATTTACCTTCTTACTGACTTACAGATTTATTTCCTTGCTATTTAGTTTCTGTACTTCAGTATAAATTTTGGATATTAACCTTTTCTGCAGATTGTAGCTAGTAAAGATTTTCTCTCATTCTATTTCTGTTTTCTCTGATTGTTTCCTTTGCTGTTCATATATTTTATTTTCATGTAGTCCTATCTGCTGATACTTAGGGTTTGTTCTTGTATTGTTTAGTTTTATTCAAACATTTTTGCTTACTCTAATATCCCGAAGGGCATTCTTTAAGATTTTTTCAAGAAGTTCACCATTTTGGGATTTAAATTAAGGCCTTTGATCTATTGTCAACTTATTTTCATGGAACGTAAAATATATGTAGCTAATTTTGTTTTATGGATAGAAGTCTAGTTTATCCAGCACCATTTGTTGAATAAGTTATGTTTTGTCCAATATAAGCCTTTTTTTCCTTTGTTAAAATTAAGGAGGCAAAGCTTTGCTATTTCTTCCTGGATCCACTATTCTATTCCATTTGTCTACCTGTCAATTTTTAAGCCAATATCTGTCCATCTTTGTTATACTTCTATAGTATAATTTGAGGTAGGGTATTGTAGTACCTCCAGGAGTGTTCTTACACCTTAGGATTGCTTTGGCTATCCTGGATTTTTTGCTTTCATGTGCATTCTTGTATTGCTTTTCCTTCCACTCTGAAATAAGACAATTGAATTTTGATGTGTAATTTTTTGACTCTCTTAATTAATTTGGTAGTATATGCATTTTCAAAATATTAATTATAACAATCCTTGTGTTTGGGATGTCTTTACATTGTGTACTTTCTTTTGTCATTACCTTATTCAATTTGTGGAAACCTCTTTGGTTAGCTATAATCCTAAAAAGTTATTTTTGGAGTAACTGTAATAGAAATATTTTCCAAATTTCGCTCTCTCTGGGAGTACATTATTTCTATATTTATGGCTTCTCTTTTTGTTTGGTTGATTTGTTTTGTTTACTGATTTTGCATCCTATAACTTTAGGTAATTTGTAGGTCCAAGAGTTTTCTAGCAGACTCTATAGTGTATTTTAAATAAGGAATCAGGTCATCTGCAAATAGGTGTAGTTTGACTTCTTTTCTTGCTTGTTTTATTGCAGTGGAATCATTCTGAAATTAAAGCTCCAATTTCAGAGATTTGTTTTAATCTTTCTGTAGCAGAGTCATATTCTATTCTATACCACAGATTATAAGAACATGAAGAAAATTGCTATCAATAAAATGTATAAGATTCCATATGAACAGATTATTGGTTATTATTTTTCAAATTAGTTGAATATTTGTCATTCCGATATAAAGTTGATTATGTTACTAAATTATTCTGAGAGTTAGAAGAAAAGTATCTGTAAGAGACAAAAATAAATTAATGGTAAAAGTGATATATATATATATATATATATAATATATATATATATATATAATCTTAATGATTTTCTGCACAAAGATAAAATGGTTTTATTATGCTCCTTGCAGGTAATTTTCCCTTGCCATCTTCGCTGTAGCTCCTCAGTGGACATTGCTTGAGGCTAAACATCATTAGTTAATCAGACTCTTTCTCTGGTTGTAGGGATGGCCACTTTGTGCTTGCCAGAACACCTGCACTCCTCACAGAGGCCCATGTTTAATTGCTTCCAGGTGCAGCTCACTGCACACACTCATTGTAGGGTAGCTTAGAATCCTAAATATTTCTTTCCAGTGAATACTTCCCAATCTGGAATTTGTGGGGAAGTTATTTGATCTTCTGATTAAGTATATGGCTCTTAGCTGTTACAACTGAAATTAAAAGAATACCATTTGATGATGAATTTTAAAAACATCCTTTCTTGATGCTTTGGTAAACATAAGCAATACAAGGTTCAAGGTTCTGTGTACATATGCTGGTGGATGCGGTGCAATGGCCTTGGCCTTACAGAGTACTCTGTCAGACACATAGGAACCTAAGGACAGTCCTTCTGGGAACTTGCATTCTAGTGGGGAAAAATATTTTTTTCTCAAAGTTTTCTTTTGGTAGATATTATACAGAAAAGTATATTTATGTGTCTAGTTACATGAGATAAACACATGTACATTTATTTCACCTTTTGGATTAAGAAATTTGATACCATGTTTTAGTGACAACATGACTTAAAATTCAGGGAACAATGAATTAACACATCCTTATTTTGGAAAAGGGCCTCTAAGTTTTTCTGGATTTGCTACAAATATTACATATATTTTGAAGTGTTAATCTAATTCATATTGTTAATAAAAAATTAGGAGTCAGATATGGGGGTTAAAAACCTGAAAAATCAGAAGTAGTGTAGCAACCAAAGTTGCTTCCTACTGCTCTAGTTCCTCCATCCAAAAGGGCTGAGATCCTCTCTCTGTCCCACCTTAGTACTTCTTGTCTCCTCTCTCTAGAGTCTTCCAAACCTCATAGTTAAATGTGGTTAACAAGTTGCTGGACCCACCCTCTGACTCCAGATAAGCTTTATTTGTCAGAACACAATCAAAATATCACTCTATTTGACCTTGAAAACATACCTCACATGAATACAAGTTTGATTGTAACAGGTGATGGACTACTAACCTGCATTTTAATATCCTAGCTATTTTGTAATAATAATTTTCAAGGACTTGAAATTCACATTACATTGTTAAATAAGCTACATAGGTGCAATACCTTAAACAAGAATAGAAACATAGGTAAAGTTCGTTCAAACAAAAATAACCTTAAATTTGTATCAATATACTAAAATATCTTAAGCAAGAGTAGAATCATACACCCAGCATAACAAAAAATATTCTCAATTTTTTTTATCAATATCCAAAAATCCATGCCAGTGTAAAACATTTAAGACTAGTAATTGCTTTTTTTTGTTTAAAAGTAGATTTGTTGATATAACTGTCTTGTTAAATAAGAAACACAGAGCCAAATACAGAGTTAAAATCCAAGAGGTCAGAGCAATAGCTAAGAGCTGAGACTAAAAAACTCCTTACCCTTCCTGCTGCTGCTGTCCTTCCCTCAGCCAGAGGCCTACTTCCTGCCTGTCTGTCTTTTTATTGACTTTCTATTCTGCCTTTTCATTGGTTGTAAACCCAACCACATGACCTCCTTGTTACTGCTTGTCTGTATAGACCTCCAGGTCTCTATGGTTGGTATTGAGATTAAAGGCATGTGTCTCCATGCTGGCTGTATCCTTGAACTCACAGAGATCCTCCTAGCTCTGCCTCCCAAGTGCTGGGATTAAAGGCATGCACCAACATCACCCAACTTCTGCTATGGCCTGCTATTAGCTCTGACCCCCAGGCAACTTTTTTATTAACATACAGATAAAATTACATTTCAGTACAAATAAAATATCACCATATAGATTCAATAATCAACCCTTTTATCCTATTTCTATATCCCACTTTTTTCTTTTTGGAATGAGATCCTTGAATCTAATCTCCTTTGTTCACACTTTTTCCTTATTATTACCAATAACAACCACCTCCTCCCCCTAAATGATAGTAAATATCCATAACCCACTACATGGCCTAAAACTGCCCACCCAACCTCTTAGGAATGTGAGCATCGTGTTCTTAAAATTACTTACTGCTCTGTGGGAATGACAGCATCTTTATGTTACCCTGAAAAAATATTTGGGATAATTGTCAAGTCCTGGGAGAGCTAGGTGTATCATTTTTCTGTCCAGTCCCTGTGTAATGGGAAAGTGCAGGATTTATCTCAAGTGCTAGTTAGAGTAGTCTGTGAGGCTGGAACATCTCAGCTAGCCACCTTGAAATGGTCCTAAACAGTTTTTAGTCCAAAGCCAGTCTTTGGGTGGTGTTTGTCAGTTTAGCGGCATTACCACATTCCATGTGAAATCATAGTTGTGGGGCCCCATTCTCCTTTGGGCGACTTCAAAGATTTCTATTAGGAATGATCCTGGCTCACTGAAGAAAACTTTAACATATGCAGCAGATCTTGAAAAGGTTAAAGGATCATTATTTGTTATGTACATCCAGAGTACAAAAACTTAATTTCAAGTTACATGATAAAGATACAAACCCAAAATCATGTACAGGAAGCTTGATGAGTTCTTTTTCTAGAATTGGTTATTACTCTATATGATCATTAATATCATGAGAAAAAGTTTAACTACATATTAATCTAATAAATTTTGAGGTAATATTTATATCTTAAGAAAAGTTTTAAAGAGTCAGAATAAAACCAAAGAACTAAGAGAATAGTGGCAATAGAATAGTTTCTTAATTTTTGTTTTTCTTCCATCCATATCAGGTGGCTCTTCTAACATAACACAAAGATTTGGGATTTTCCTTTTAACAAGCATGCTTGAGTTTAGAGCAGGAGAGAGCCATGCTCCAATTACAAAGCCAGCTTTAAGTTTTAATTGAACTGGGACTACAAAAAAAGCCATTTGCATTGTATGTCTGTAGAGAACAGCAAAAGAAACATTTGGGGGATGTAGAGATGTAGGGTGGTTTGGGGAAAGGGCTGGGGGGTGAGAGGAGAGAGGAGGGAGGACCTGTGGGTGGTATGTAGAGTGAGTAGAAAATTTCTTAATAAAGAAACATGAAAAAAAAGAAAAACTTGGGAAGATTTATGAAATTATATGTTGCGGTAACGCCCACGTTACCAATACCCGTTCACCAGGTCTGAGTGAGGTTTTCCCTTTAAGATCCAACTTCTTTACGTAAATAATAGCTAAATTATATGTATATTTCAGAGAAAAAAGTTCATACCATTCCACAATAATAAAGGCATGGCTCCTACTCAAAGCAACAGGCCAAAGGGAAAGAAATTAGAGCAATGCTGAATTTAGTTACTCTGCTTCAGAGTTGCCCTGCCAAGTACCTTTGCTGAGCTCATCTGCACCTCAAGTAGGGAATTCATGCAAATAGAAGTCTCATAGGTCTAGGAGGCCACAGAGTTCATGGGAACACATTTGTATTCAATAGTAGGGTTGCTGATGAAAGATTGGAGTTCTTAAGATTAGCACAGGGTTTCATAACTGGCCAATGTGCAGAGAATAAGAGGAGGATTTCTATGCTCAATTCTTCATAAGGTATCTAGAGCACACACCTCCCTCTACCATATACATACAAGTCTTAGAGTCATCAGGGGAAAAGATACTCCAAGGCTGTGTGTGTGTTTACAGAAATGAAATGGCCCTTGTATTCCTGAACTAACAATAGCTATAATAGCACACATAGACTGTCAAAACCCAGTCCAACCAAAATGCCAGCAGGGATCAGAGACTGGTTCATGAATTCCCACCAGCATCTAAGGAGCTATTGTCACTTGATGGCTGATGGGGGAAGATGATTCATATTTACTTCAAGGATGCAGCCCCTCAGAGGTACTTATGCTCCCAAAGATGGCCATACACTCACGCTGATACAGTCAGCAGAGTACACTAAGTAGGTATAAAAACTGAGCACTTGAAGTTGAAGGTTAGAAGTACTAGAGGAGATAAGGGAAGAATTAAGAGTGGAAAAAGGGGACAGATTTTTTCAAAACATATTAAATGCATCTATGAAATTATCAAACGAAATAAGGAAAACAATTGAGTGTTTAGTATTGTTTTGCATTTATTTCTACATCAGATATTATGTAGATTCTTTGTAGCTTTAATGAGGTCAAAGGCCAGAGAATAAATTTATCTTATAAAGTTAGAAACAAATATTATAGGGTGATTATAGTAATACAAAAGGACAATTGTATGTCACTGTAAGACAAGAAGAACTTAGGCTTTCACTCCATGGTTATAAAGCTATGGTTATCTGAGCAACTTTCCTACATAGTCCTAAGGAATGACAGTCATTACACGCTGTTATTATTTTAAAAATCCTTTCAAAGCAGACAGTTTTTTAAGTTACTTTCAAAAGGACATGGAATTACATGTCAGTAGATTAGTTTCAAGTTTGCCTTCAATGCATATTTTATATTCAAAACATATTTGCTTTCTATGAGTGTTTCACTGTTTCACTTGTGAAATAAATTCATGTTTAACTAAGACTGAATATTTACTGAAGACTTACACAACTCGTCTTTAATCCTCACTGTGACTTTAAAAACTATAGCACTTATTTGTGTTTTCTAGACTGGGTTTCATGGAACACCAATGTGCTTTGTGACATTCGTTGCTGTTACTTTAGTGGGAAAATGCTTTACCTGAAATTATGTCCACAGTGTTGCTTATTACATAGCTGATACATATTCAATTGAGTAGGTTATCGGAAACACAATGGTTAACATGAACACCATAGATAGGCTATTCAATGACTATCCTTCTTTCTCTGCTTCATTACTATTGCTTTTTTGTCTCACAGTGCATTACAGGAAAAACTTGCCCTATCATCATAATACAGTTATGAATATCCTATTCCTAATATGTAGCAATCACATGAAATCAAATTCTGTCATTAATTCATAAGGAGATATGTATTCTTGTTTTGGAGACAGAGTAAATTATGGACTTCTTTTCCTTTGATCTTTGACACAAACATACAGAGGTATTGCTTTTATAGTTGTAACTCTTTTTTACAAGAAATTATAGAATTTACTTGTGAATATAGGTTACTTTTGAAGTAACAAAGAAGTATAGTAAATGTTTTCAAGTAAAAGAAAATGTGAGAAAAATTATGGCTGTTAATGAGAATAATTTGGGAGAAATGAAAAATTAGTGGTATAAATCATAATTGAAGAAGTTTACTGGAGTGACAGCCTCAAGGAGTAAACAATGACTAAGAGCTGGAGAAAAAGTGGAAAGGGGATTATACAGGAAAGCAGGTAACCCCAGAAAGTGTCAGAAAGGAGGAATTTGTGGGTGCAAGTGAATGCAGGGGAGAGGACACAGTGGTAAGGGCATCACAAGCTTTTTAATCTGATTGCTTAAATTCTTGAAGCATTTTGATAAATAATTTGTCCAAGGTCATATCACTAGTAAACAGAAGGAAGAGATGAAAACTGAATTGGATTTATGCATCTTTTCTACAAGTATTGGATAAAGAGAACTACAAGGCATTACAGACAGTGTTGCTGAAGCAAAACCGAAACTCGTTTTTTCTCATTTCCAATGTATATATTGACTGTATATGACACTGAATTACGTAAGGACATTTTCAGGAAAGTATATAATGTACATTAAACAGATTCTCTGACCCTCTATCCCCTCATTTATCACCCATCTTCCCTCTAGTCTCATTTGTGCCCCTAGATAACTGTATATCTACTTTCAGATCATATGTACAGACATTGAAAAATTAACTTCCTTTCTTCTCCGAACCTCATTCATTTCGTTGTGTAAGTATGAAGAATTGAAAACATTCGATCATAATTATTTTAAGAGAACTAAAAAAAATTCTGTTCCATGTTTTCTTGCTATCATTTAAATATATGAATGATCCAGTTCTACACAATTAAGTATTTATTTATAACTGCATTTCTAAAAAGTGTATCGTTTTTAATTAAAAAATAATTCTACCTAGTTAATTCTATCAAATCACAAATTCTTCTGTGGTATGTTCCTTGAGCATCCATAGTTGCTGGGAATACAAGTAGCTGCCTTTCACTATTGATCTTAAACATACAGTGCCAGGGATCTTGGTAAGGTAGAGCCTGGATCCTCAATGGCACCATAGCATTGCTGAATCATCTATGAGGAAAGTCAATTGTAATTTGATTATTATTGTTATTAACATACCTGCTGCCATATTTAATTTTAAGTGATATGGTAGGAATCTCACTATAATTTTTGTTTCAACTTTGGTGGAAATCCTTGTGTTAAAGGTTTGGACATGGTAGAGACATGGGACATTGGCAGAACCCTTAGAAGATGTGTCTTTAGATTATAGAGGCTGTGTTTCCAAAGTAGATTGTAGGACCTATGGTCCCCCATCTTTATCTCCTTTACTTTCTGGATATGAGTAGTCTTGCTTCAAGATATACTACGAGAATGACATGCTGTCTCATTCCTTTCTCAAAGCAATGGAACCAACTGATCATGGATTATAACCTCCAAGTCTGTGATTCAAATCTAATCTTTTACCTTCATAAATTAATTATATCTGGTATTTTGTGATAGTAATAGAAAGCTGAAGGGTATATTCACCATTCTTGAGAAGTAAAGAGGATCCACAATTTTCAGTTGTGATAGAAATTTCAAAATACAGATGTTAATTATCTAATTCTTTGTCTCATGATTCTGCTGTGTTCTCAGAAATGCAAAACTACTCATAAATTCTTAATTAAGACATAAAATAAATTATACCATTAAAAGTTTAAGCAATTCTAACCCCTGGTCATTTAGAAATGCTCTTTCTTTGATATGGAGCTGACACGGTATTCTTTAAATATCTTAAGATTAAACATTAATATGAATTAGATTTACATTATACACCAAATAAAATTTTAAGTTTGGAAATTAGGATGTGGCCACCTGACACCTACTTGATCTGAATAGAACATCTCCCACAATGATACTACATATAATACACATGAAAATGTATTTTTCAGCCAAAATTTTCCTGATATTAGAAAAAAACCTTGTATTTAAATTTTTTTTGTATTTATTTCTAGTTTATTAAAGTATAGCAAATGAATGAAGCATGAACATGTTTGCTGTTTAATTTTCTTTTATTAACTTTTTTCTTTTTATTTATTCTTCTATCATACAATACATCCCCAACACAGCTTCCACTCCTCCCAGTTGTCCTAAACACTTCACCTCTCCTCTAAATCCACTGGGCCTCTGTTTCCCTTCAGAAAAGTGCAGGCCTTTCAAGTATACTAATCCAACGTGGTATAACAAGATTCCATAAGACTAGGCACAAACCCTCAGATCAAGGCTGAACCAGACAATGTAGCAGGAAAAAAGGGGTCTTAAAACTAGGCAAAAGAGTCAGAGATAGTTAGGACTCCCACTGTTAGGAGTTCCTTGAACACCCCAAGCTAAACAACCACAACACACATGCAGAGAACCCAGTGCAGACCCCATGAAGGCTCTTTGGTTGCTACTTCAGTCTCTGTGAGTCTGGATGAGCCCTGCTATGCTGAAGCTGTGGGCCATGTTCTCCTGGTGTCCTAGAGACCTCTAGCTCCTACAATTCTTCCTGTCCCTCTTCCACAGTGTTCCCCCAGCTTCTCTTAATGCTTGCCTAATGTGGACCTCTGCCTTTGCTCCCACCAACTGCCAGAGGAAGCCTCTCTGATATTTATTGCCCCAGGAACTGATCCTATGAGGATATTATTAGGAATCATTTCATTGACTTTTTTCCCCCTTTTTTGCCAGTAGTGTTTGGTTCTACCCTAGGTCTCTGAGCAATCCACTTTTCAGTACCTGGCCATCTGGGCAGTGCTGAGCATGGGCTCCCTCTTCTGTCATGGGTCTCCAGTTAGATCAGCTTCACTCATTGAAGCTCTGAGCCACCATTGCCCCAGCACATCTTGCAGGTGGGACAGCTTATGGGTTGAAGGTTTTACAGGTGGATTGGTGTCCCAGTCCTACAACATTACAACATTTTATATATATATTTATTATATATAATTTATTATATATTTATTATATATAATTTATTATATATTTATTATATATAATTTATTATATATAAATATATATATATATTTCAGTGTAATGTAGAAATAATCATTTACAATACAAAATAGTGATCTCAGTCAATTTAATTGCTATGCTTATCACTTCCCTTTGTTATCATTTCTTGAAGTGCAGTGGGAACACGCATTATCTTCTCAGATTTCTAGCATACCAGCAGGCATTAGCAACTAATGCCACCATTCTCTAATAAACTCTACAGAACTTGCATGTCATAAATAAATACAACATTTATCCTTCAACTAAAACCCCCATTATTTCCCCTTGATTCAATAACTTGTTGTTTGAGTTCTATAAGAAGTTAGATCATATGATATTTGTCTTTTTTTTTCTTATAAAAGAAGAACAGTGTTCTCTAGATTCCATGATGTTTGCCATACATAACAAGGATGTCTTTTTTTTGTTAATGTTATATCATACTTCACTATATTATCTTTATCCACTCATCTATTTGTAGACACTTATGTGGTTACTAAATATTTTATATTGCAAATAATATTGTAATGGACAGAGTAGTGTGACTCTTCTATAAAAATTAATTCACTCTTTCCAGCTAAATACTAAATATAATGTGTGCCTCCAGCTTGACATTGGGTTTGTAGGGACAGCCCGGTCTTAAGATTTTTGTTCACTTCTGGTATTGTCCTCTTCTTCTACCACCAGAGTTAACTTTCTGCTGTGAAACATGTTTTGATAGATGTTATGGTATTCAACAGAAACGGTAACCATAAATTGGAAATGGAAATAGATGCTGATAAACTATAAAGAGGAAATGTTCTTGTACACTTCCTAATTTAGATGGTTTGTTAAACTACTGATTCCAAGCTATGCTAACTTCATTTCCTAGTTTTGAGTGATAATAAATCACCCAATTATTTAAGTTACTTTGAGTTTAGTCTTGTTATTTCTAGCCAAATAGCTTCTGACCAGTTTGATAATCAAACAATCTTAGAAAACATTAGACTTAATGATATTTAATATTCTTGGCTGTATGGAATATTAGTTTAAGTTCATTTTTTATTTTTTGTTTACCACAGAAATCACCAAACCTTTAATATCTTAAGATACATACTCAATTCACTAATTCAAAGAGTACAGAAGGCAACATTTTGACAATCCACTTGATTATGAAAGTTGCTGTCTGAGAACTGTTTTCTGAACATATAGTGCCCCTTTGAATTATAGGCTAATGCTCCTAGAATGAGCATTCCATCTCTAAGTGTAAGGAGTGGTAAAAATAAAATATGACAATTTAAATGCAAGTTTAAAACTATTGTTCCATTCGGTACTCACTTAGCTTTACCCAGGTGACCTGGCTTCTCTGAGGCTGTTTCTGTGTTTGCACCTGAAAATTGGAAGAAATAGTAAAATTCATCAAACTATAATTCAAGGAGTATTCAAAGTTTGAATTTATTGAGTGTCACTTATAGAATATTCAACCTTTGTGGGTATTCATACTGACTTTATCATTATACCAGAAATTTAGCTATTAGATTTGCTTTATATTTTTATACTCACACACACCATGCCTGTTCATATGGCATGTATGAGTCCTCTAGGGCTACTGTAACGTAGGTCACAAAATGAGTGCTTTAAAACCGGAAGTGTATTGTTTCACAACTTTAGAAGCCAGATGTCTGCAAAGATGGCTAGCAGGGTTAGTTCATCAGAACACTAAGGAAACAATCTCTTGTATGTCTCCTGGTCATCTTCTCCCTGTATCTTTTTATATTCAAGTCTATCTCTAGCTCCCAATTTCCCCCTTTGAATAAGAACACTAGTCACATAGTAATAGAAGAAAGTAGAAAAGGCCAATGATTAGATACTGCTTTAGTGATTTATTTAAAGTACTTATTGTGGTGACTATTTGCCAAGAATGACTTCACTTGCTATCTGTAACAGAATAACCTAGAGAAATAGCTGAATCCATGGTTTGTTTTTCTTAACAACCTGCTGACTGGAATGTACACTTTTGCAAAATATTAATTGCTTGTTCACCCAACTTTCTGAGTTTAGAGTATAAAATGGAAATGAAAACTGGATCAGATAGTGTTAACAACTATTTTGACTTTGGTCCACCAGTGAAATCTCTCCTCTTCCATTCTCATTAGTGTCAGAGTGCTTATTCCAGAATAATATTGGATTATAGTTTTTACCTAAGGCTTTGTCTTTGCTTATTTATATCCCAAGACCCTCTCTACAATTGAGATACTGTTCTGAAGTACTAGGGACTCAGCTTAAAGCTCATCCTGTTGGGGTTGGATAGAATATAATCTCAACATATCCCCACTTGCCTACTCTAGAATGCTTTCTCTTCTTTGGCTGCACTGTTTCTATCATTTCCAGTCAGAAATGAATAGCATCACATTTAGAAATGAAGAAATTTGAACTGTAAACAGTAGCATGTGTTCTTGTTGGAAAAAGATAAAACAAACACATAAAATAGTTGATAAAGTTCAAGTCAATATAGGGTCAAGTAAATTTGCTTTAGCATTACAATAATAATAAATAACCTATTTATCAATATTATCTCATTCTGAGGGAGTCAGAAGATTCTTCATGCATATCATAAAGACTTTGTTCAGTAACTCCTTATGAATCTGAACTTTATTGAAACTAAATCAAAATAAGATTATACAATGAAGAATTTGAAATAATTAATTTTTACTGAATTATCCATTACTGAGTGATAGATCTCTAGCTTTATAGAAGCCATTTGAGTCATGGGATTTTAGTTATTTGCCTAATAGTCAGTGCCAATGGGACTTTATTCTCACCAGAAAAAAAAATGAAATGGCTTATTTACTGTTTTATCTACAAAGATTATTAAAATTTCACAGGAGTCTGCTCGATGTACCCCCATTATGTTAGCAGACAACACAAACAAATACGCCAGTTTGGGTCACATCCAAGTATGTCCATCCTCCAGACTAGGAGAGTGATCACAGTAATAGTCTGATCACCTCACAGAAGCACTTTCAGTTGCCCTTCCTCCAAAATTCATTTGCTTCTGGTTCTACAGATTTGCTCCTAGATGTGTTTCATGCCTGCATGCCCTCTGTTACCACTGCAGTAATTCTGTGATGCTTCAGAGCGCTGACCATGAATATCGACTCAGCATTTTCCGTAGTGCTCCCTAGAATACCAGGATACACTAATGTCCTTAACATACAGTTAACTGAGTTGTCATGAATACTTCTCCAGAGGGACAAGAGAACTCTCAAAATCCTCTACTTGACAGCCACCCTCTTCTTTCTCATTATTTCAGGTCTGCATCAGGTTTCTCGGGGAATTGTTTGAAGCATAGTGATTTTTTTTCTTATAATCTCACAGAACTCCCTGTATTTCCATTCTTGATATGACAGTTTAGGCCAAATTTCATTGAATCCTCCATAGAGTCCTATCCTGGAAAGTTAGCCTTCAGTTTGGTGACATTTGGATATGGCGAAACTTTAAAAGGTGCATCTGCATGGGAGACAACATCACCTTCAAATAAGATTAAGACAGTTTCCTAAGGTTCTTACCACAATGATGTCATTACAAAAAGAGCAAGCCTCACCCTTGAACCTTTCTTTCTTCCTGTCTGAACATGGGGTCACTTCTGCCGTGTTTCTGCATTTAGATGCCCTGCACCATGAGTCTCTCATTAGAAGCCCAGCAGATGGGGCCACATCATCTTTAATTTTTAGATTCAAATGCTGCTAACCAAATGCATTTTCTTTATAAAGACTTTATCCTATACATGTAGTTTTAGCAACAGAAAATTGACTAATGGACTAAAACACTTCTGCTTTTATTGTGGATATTGAGAAACACTCTCATGGGCTTACCATGTATGTGTCTGTTACCATAACTATACACATGTCTCCATGATTGTTCATATTTTTTGAGGCCTTTCCATCCTTGTGTGTTCTTGGCCTCTATTACTTTAGTCTCCCATTATTCTAACATACATTTCAATCAGTACTGTGCTGCACTAAGATGTATTTCTCTCAATGACACAGTGAAGACAAATGATGTGTCCTCCAGCTATCACACTTGTCTTCTGGCCTTACTATACAGTTTCTACGATCATGAAGGAAAAAGGAGAGAATTTCTGCTTCAGCAAATGTTAAAAAAAAAAAAAAAAAGATAATTTTCAATTCAGGTTTCTAGGTCACCTTGGCAGGGTTTTGTCCTGTCTGCTGGTTTCTTAGATCTTATATACCGGGCCTTCACAAAGTATACCAAATCAACGGGATTTTAAATATCCCCTACATTTTATGTTCTCGTCACTGAATCATATACAAATTTGCCCATCAACTCTTATCTTACTATCGACTTTTTCCCTCTCATTTTACATCTTCATAATGAAATTTTTATTTCTGCCTCCTTAGAGACAGCATGTCTCAAGCTGTTTCATATTCATATTTAGATTCCTAACAGGATGGAAGCTAGAAGAACATTTGAAAAGAATAACAATAAAATATCTTTTCTGTGGAGGAGAGATGGGGTGTTTTTAATGCCATTTTGTTACCTAGAAGTAACATTTCAAAATAATGTTAGTGGACTATTCAAAACTTAAAGAGTTAGCCAGATGGCAGCTTTAATCCCAGCAGTCAAGAGGCAAAGCCAAATGGACCTCTGTAAGTTCGAGGCCAGCCTGGTTTACAGAAAGAGATCCAGGACAGGCACCAAAACTACACGGAGAAACTCTGTCTTGAAAAACAAACAAACAAACAAACAAAAAACTTGAAGAGTTTAGAACCAAAATATTTGGGAATATTCATCCATCTATCTCTAAACTACTAACCAAAATAGAAGAATTTACCTAGTAGGAGCCTATCCTTAGTAGAAGGTCTAGCTGAGCACTTAAATATCTTTAATAATCACTGCATATTCTTAAATATTCTCCATTGCACTTTCTATTCTTTCTCTGTAAAATGTAAGCACTTATTAAGGTACTAAAACTCACTGGGTCATACTCAAGACAAATATGGTATGTACTTACCTATAGTAGAATATTAGCAGTAAAGTAAAGGAGAACCAAACTACAACCCAGAGACCCAGAGAAACTAAGTAACAAGGAGGGCTCGAAGAGGAATGCATAAATCTCACTATGAAGGGGAAATAAAATGGACATTGCCTGTGGAGAAGGAGGAGGAGGCTGGAAGGGTAGTTGGGGATGCGAACTGTGGGAATCTGGTGGGAGGACGAAGGAGAGAGAGTACTGGGAGAGACAACTGGAATCTGAAGACATCTCTGGATAAGCTAAAAACATAGAGCAATGAAAATTCCCAGCAATCTTGAGGGTGAACCTAGTTAAGTCTCTGTGGGAGCCCACAACTGACTCAGTTTCCCAGTTTGAATCTGAAGTCTATTCTGAGTCAATAGAGTTTTATCTTGTTTGCTCCAATGCTGTGAAAAAGTCCTGATTAGCGCTCAGAGCCTCCTTGAAGGGCTATGAGAAAGTCCTGATTACCCCACAAGAAGGAACACATTATCTAGCTAGATGTAGGCTGCTGATGCCAGCCACAGGTACATTGAAATAGAAAATGAAACTCCCTGCTCCTTAATGCAAGGCAGGATAGACAGTGGTTGAATGCCTGTGCTGTGCATTGTTCTACCTCTGTCCTTCAAAACTGTATATTATCTGGCTGTGAAATAAACTCTGGGCTGTCCAGCATTGACCGGCAGACCTCTCTTTTCTGTCTTCTTCATTGTCTCTTCAATCCACACGCCCCTACCCAGCTACCCAGCTGACTGTCAGCAGGCCCAACAAGACTGCTAGCAATAAGGGCTCCAGTGCCTGAACCAGCCATCTCCTGTAACCAAGCAAGACTTTCAGTGGAGGAAGTGGAACACCAACCCAGCCACAAATCCTTCAATTTGTCCCACCTACAAGATGTGCTAGGGTAAAGATGACACTGAAATTGTGGGAGTGATGAACTGAAGAGTGACCCTTCTGGAGACCCATGTCCTGGGAGGGAGATCACTCCTGAGGGCCATATCCAGAAGCAGGATACCCAAGAGGCCTAATATAAAACCAAACATGACTGGCAAAAAAAAAAAAGTGAATAAAATAATTACTAATGATACATTGCTACGGTCATGGATTGGTGTCCAACCCACCTCTAGAAAGACATGCAGAGACCCACAGCAAAACATTACATAGAGTTCAGGGAATCCTACAGAAGAGATGGAAGAAAGATTAAAGGAGCCAGTGTGTCAAGGGCACCACAAGAAAACACCAGCATCGACTAACCTGGGCTCAAAGCGGCTCACAGAGACTGAAGCAACTAGAGACTGCATGGGACTGACCTAGGCCCACTGTGTGTATGTTACAGTCACATAACTTGTTCTTCTAGAGAGACTTCTGTTAGTGAAATCAGGAGTTGCCTTTGACTGTTTTGCCTGTTTGGGGACCTATTCCTTCTACTGGATTGCCTCATCCAGCTTTAATAGAAGAAGGGTTGCCTAGTCTCACTGCAACTTGTCATACCATGGCTGGCTGATATCCATGGGAGGCATGGGAGAGTTGCCCCATATTTGAAGAGAAACAGAGATCCATTAAATCTATTTACAGTATTCAACCATTTTATTAGTTTTAATTTTTCAATTTTTAAAATTAAAATATAAAATAATTAACAATAGAAAAACCAAGTCTTCAGAGCCCCAGCCCCAATCTCAGCATTAAGTTCTGCACTGGTTGCTTTTCTGTTGTGATAAAATAACACAATTAAGAGCAACTAAAGAAGAAAGTTTATTTGGGCTTACAATTCATGAGGGAGAGTCTTTTTTGGTGAGGAAGGCATGGTATCAGATTGATGAAAAAGGTAGCTGAAATTGTACCTTCCTCATTAGCCAGCTTCTCTGGAGCTGTGGGCTGTAGTCTGTTTATCCTTTGCTTTACATCTAGTATCCATTTATGAGTGAATACATACCATGTTTCTCCTTCTGAGTCTGGGTTACCTCACTCAGGATGATATTTTCTAGTTCCACCCATTTGCCTGCAAATTTATGATGTCATTGTTTTCTGCTGCTAATTAGAAACTAGCTATCAAGGAGGACCCAAAGAGTGACACATGGATCACCTTGAGCAGGGAAAATAGATGAGATCTCCATGAGTAAGTTGGGGATGAGCAGTGGGCAATGGAGGGTAGAGGATGGGGGATGAGAACATAAGGGAATGGAATGGTCAAGCTGGGACAAGGATGGAGTAGGAGAGCAATGAAAGAGATACCATGATAGAGGAGACATCATGGGGATAGGGGAAAACTGGGTGCTAGAGAAGTTCCCAGGAATCCCCAAGGATGACCCCAGCTTAGACTACTAGCAATAGTGTAGAGGGTGCCTGAACTGGCTTACCCCAGCAATCAGATCAGTGAATACCCTGTCATCATAGAGCCTTTCTCCAATAACTGATGGAAGCAGATGCAGAGATACACAGCCAAATACCAGGCCAAGCTCCAGGAATCCAGTTGAAAAGAGAGAAGAGGGATTCTATGAGCAAGGGGCATTAAGATCATGATGGGGAAACCCACAGAAACAACTAAACCGAACTAGAGGGAACTCATGAAATTTAGATCAACAGCTGTGGAGCCTGCAGGGGATTTGACTAGGCCCTCTGCATAAAGAGACAATGGTATAGCTTGATCTGCTTAAGGAGCCCCCTGGCAGTAGGATCAGGATTCATCCCTGGTGCATGAGCAGGCTTTTTGGAGTCCACTACCTATGATGGGACACCTTGCACAGCCTTGAGGGAGGAGGAGGGGCTTGGTTCTGCCTCTACTAAATGACCAGGTGTTGCTGGAGGGCTTCTCTCCAGGTTCCCCAAGCCCCGCAGTCCCACAATCCATTTATAAAATAATCACTCAGACGCTTATATCACTTATAAACTGTATGGCCGTGGCAGGCTTTATGTTAACTGTTTTTTTTTTTTTTTATCTTAAATTAACCCATTTTTATAAATCTATACCTTGTCATGTGGCTGGTGGCTTACCAGAGTCTTTACATGTTGCTTGTCCTGGCGGTGGCTGTAGTGTCTCTCTCCTTCTTTCTGTTTCCCCAATTCTCCTCTCTCTTTGTCCCGCCTATACTTCCTGCCTGGTCACTGGCCATCAGTGTTTTATTTATATAGAACGATATCCACAGCATTTCCCCTTTTCTTTTTTTTTTAAAAAAAAAGAAAGGTTTTAACTTTAACATGGTAAAATTACATATAACAAAACAATTATCGAGCAAGAATTACAGTTACAATATTAAAGATGTCCTATCTATCTTATATTTGTGAATTTAAGGTTTTATATCTAACTTATCTTCTATCATAACTGAGGAAGTTACAACTATCTAGTTTTCAACCACATCAAAGACCTGAGAAGGAACATAATGGTACCTGAGAAATGGTAGATGAATGCAAGTAACTTTCAGGAATCTTATAAAAGTAGACCAAGACAGCTGTCAGCCTGGACAGTCACCTAATGTTTCTCAGCATTGTTGGTGCATTTAAATTGGCTACAGGCCTAGAGTATCTGACAGACCATTTTTAGAAGCAGGAATTCTGAGAGACCATCTTACACTGTCTTGGCAGAGTACAGTGGTCGCTTTCCTTGTGTCTCGCTTGTCCAGAAAGGACAGTATTATATTTGTACTGTCAGCCGTCAAGGCAAGGGCAGTTCTTTGCCCAGTAGGCCATTTTGTGCCAAGAAGACAAACTTCCAAATGGAAATGTTTTAGAAGCCCAACATTCTCTCGGGATCAATTGGTGCAGCTAGGAGCAATTGTGTCTCACGTCAACAGAATTTTAAGTTATTTAAATGCCATATTCTCTAGGTCTATGAAGTGTTTGAAGATTGCCTATCTATCTGAAATATATCTATGTATACCTAGAAGACTTAACTAACATGGCCACAGATATGATTATCATAGATGACTAATTATTAATCTATTTTTTAATTATTCATTACAATTTTAAATGAGTTACATAAACATAATACCTCAAACAAGAATATATATATATATATTATAACAAAATTAACTTCAAGTTTGTATCAATAAACTGAAATTTATACCAATGTAAAACACTTTAAACATGAACTAAAATCTATACCAATGTAAGACATTTTAAACAAGTTTTCTTTAAAAGTAGGTTTATTAATCTACCCTTTTATCTTATCATCTCTATATCCTCCTATATATCTATATCAACCAGGCTCTGCTGACTCCCTATGGGAGGACTTACCTTCTTGTAGGAGGGGATGGGGGTTGGGTTAGGAGGGGGAGGCTGGAGGAGCAGGAGGAGAGAAGACAGGGATCTTTGATTGGTTTTTAAAATGAATAAATTTTTTTCTTTATAAAAATATACAAACAATAATTTAAAGTAAATTAAAAACAAAACAAAAAATAGAAATTGTATCTTAACTGCCCATAGAAATCATTGGGAATGTGGGGACAAGGAGCTAGAAAGATAGTAGAAGAAGAGTTACAAACCAGAAATTTTACATGTGATCTGGAGTGGAGCATCCACTTTGTCTTCCTCATGACTGATCTTGAATAAACCTGCTTTCATTCACTAAATTATATGACCTGGTCTTCTGTAGAATGGAGAATATGAGCCTCAGATTTTGATAACAATACCATGACAGATATGCACCTATTCACAAATGAAAATGGGCAGGAATGAAGGAACAAAGGATTCGCAAAGCAACACAGAAAGAACCTAAAAAATGCTAGAATTATCTCCTTACATATTTATGATTTTCTTAAATTCAATTGCATAAAATCTTTCAATAAAAATTATAGAAGCCTAAATTGATCATGCACCCTAGTTCTAACTATGTACTCCCTGCAGGACTCTCTACCTATGAAGAGTCAACTATTCCAGGTGGTGATATCACATGCCTTTAATTTCAGCACTTGGGAGGCAGAGGCAAGTGGGTCTCTATGAGTTCAAGGCCAACCTGGTCTACAGAGCTAGTTACAGGATAGCCAGGGAAGTTAAACAGAGAAACCCTTTGTTGAAAAACAAAATAAAACAAACAAAAAACAAAACAAAACAAACAAACAAAAAAAAGAGTCATCATCTATGCTAGAAGTGAAAGTACGAGGAATACATGTAGAAATCCAAAAAGTAAGGAGGGGTGGTACTGTACATATATTAAGCAGAACAGATTTAAGTGAAAAGTATAAGATGAAACAAAAAAAATTATGTTAAAGTGGTCAGTGCATCAGTGCCACAACTGTAACAAACACACAGTAAATTTGTAGTATTTGAATAGAAGAAGGAAATATTCATAAACCTGAAGGAAGAGCTATAGGAAATAATGATGTAGCGCTTTTACATGCATCTTTTATCAAGAGATTATTCAAACATCCATGAAGGAACATTGATCATTGTGATGGTTTGAATAAGTTTGGCCCCCATAGACACATGTGTTTGACTGCTTGGCCTATAGGAAGTAGCCTATTAGGAATTATGGCTGCTGTGGGATGGTATTTCTGTAAGCTGTGAATATGTGTTGCTCTTACTAGTTAATAAAGAAGCTGCTTTGGCCTATAGCAATGCAGGATAGAGCCAGGCAGGAAATCCAAGCAGAGATACAGTGAGAAGAAGCTCAAGGTCATAAGAGATACCAGCCAACTGCTGGAGGAGCAAGATGTATTAAAACACAGGTAAAGCCAAGAGATACATGGCAAAACATAGATTAATAGGAATGGGTTAATTTAAGTTATAAGAGCTAGTTAATAATAATCCTGAGCAATAGGCCAAACATTTGTAATTAATATTAAGCCTCTGAGTGGTTATTTTAACAGCAGTGTGGGACCAGGTGGGACAGAAAAACATCTGATTACATATGACTATATTGGAGGAAGTGTATCACTGTGGAGGCAGGCTTTGAGGTCTCATATGTGCCCAAGCTACACCTGTTGTGACACACAGATACTCCTTTTTCTGCCTACAAATCAATATGTAGGACTCTCAGTCGCTTCTCCAGTACCATATCTGCCTGCACACCACCATGTCCCACTATGATGATAATGGACTAAACTTCTGAAACTCTAAGCCATCTCCAATTAAAAGATTTCCTTTGTAAGAGTTGCCATAGTCGGGGTATCTTTTCACAGCAATAAAATTTCTCACTAAGATAGTCATATACTACTATTAGACATAACACAAACATTAAAAGCATTTTACTCAGAAGTTACAGGTTACATGATATTCATAAGCACATATGGTACATTCTCAAGACAGGTCAAAAGACAAATCTGTTTGCCAAGGTTGAAATCATATGAACATCTTTTTCCACTACTGTGTTACAAAACTATAAATCAGTCATCAAGAGTTTCGGAAAATATATAAGTAACAAGAAATTAAGCAATATGAACAGGAATAATGAATCAAATTGAAACCGAATCTGAATTTCAATCTCTCTTGAATTTATTTAAAATGAATGAATAACACAGTACTTCTATTACAGAGCAAAAAACATTGCAAAGATGATGCTTATCATAATAAAAACTACTAAAACATAAAGAAAAATATTCAATAAACAACTTTAAGGATAAAAATAACTCATAAATGAAATTAAACAAATATTAAGCACAAAAACAGAATTAAAAGAAATTTACACTAGATTTTAAAATAGACCAAATATAGAAATTACCAGTAAAATTTTATTTATTGAAAAACAAATAAGTTTGACAAAAATGCTGAAAACCATAAATAAATAAAAAATGAGTGAGTCAAGTAAATAAAAATGGTAGCAATGTAGCAGGGAACACTGAAACTTAAAAGATCAAGAAATACTATTGCCACAGTTTCATTTTGTTGCCATCATACAATATCTTTACAAAGCCAACTGAAAGAAGAACACACACACACACACACACACACACACACACAATTACAAATAAAATAAGTCTTAAGAAATAAAGCAAATCAAGACAATCCCTTAGAGCGATGCTCACAAACAAATGACCTAGAAAATTCATTATTAACATGCTCTTCTCAAGTGATTCTAGGTTTTGTTATCCTAACACAGAAACCAACCAGCATAGTTGCTACAAAAAACTCTATGCCAATAAATTCAATAACAGAAGAGTGGATAAAGTAATAGACACCAACTCCAAGAGAAGCATAAGAAGTAGAAAATTTAAACAGAATAGCAACAAGTAAAGATACTGGATATGTAATGTTTCATGTCTGTGAGATGCTAGAAATTGCTTCTCTTCTGAATTGTACTAATAATTTATGAAAGATACATCAATCTCTTTTAAACTCTTCTTAAAACATGACAGAGAAACCTCCTTTAAAACATCATTTTTTTTCTGATCCAAACAATAAAAAGAAAGTTCAAGAATATCAAAGATCAATATTCTTTATAAACATTGGATGCCAAAATACCAGCAGACTTAAACTAACAACATTTAACATAAAAATTTCCCATAAAATCCATGCTTGTATGGTTGCTGATTATTTAGGTAAAATAATGAAAGGACCTTTATCACCACTAACAACAAATGCAAGTGTAACCACACAGAAAAATCAGAAACTCTTGCTAAGTAAAGGGAAGAATCATTCTGAAGCCTCTGTGGATTGTAAAAAAAAAAATTGATAAATATACATATGAGAAGAAGCCCAAGATTCCAAATTACATGAGGACATTTTTCAACTCTATAGCAAGAAAACCAACCCAACCAATAAATGGGCAAAGAGCCTGAATAGACACTTCTTTGAAAGACACAGAGAAATGTTCAAATGTGACCTGAGAGAAAGTTCAAAACCATTTCAAACAGAGAAGATACAGGTGATATCAAAGTGATCAATTACCTTATGCCTTTTAGAAAAGGCAGAAGAATGTGTTTGCAGCTATGTTGAAAAAAGTAGAATTACTAACGAGGTCACCCATTGTGGAGTCAGCAGTCCTTCCTGACCTGCATGCTACTTTCCCTATAGTGAACTAAAATGTTTTCATACCAAGTTTGTGGTGACCTGTGAACTTCGAAACCTGTACAGATTTATTTTTTAGCCATTTAGAGTTGTGGATTGAAATGTACATAAGAAGCAAATGTGAGAGAACTGAGGAAAGAAGCATTTCTCCTAAAGAAAATGAGACATCTTATTACCACCATGTGGAGTAAGAAAATAAAACTCCAAATGCAAACAGAAGAAATGTTATTTTCAAAGCAAATTAAAATTTCACTGAATCTCAAACTGCATCAGTATAATGTATGCATGATTTTCACAGATACTTTGCTCTAAAAAGAAGTATTTCATAGACTAATTTAAAATGTAATACTTAAGAAAAATATCTTTATACCTTCAGATTTATAAATATAGAGACTAAAAGCATTATTTCCTTTTCTACTCTTTAGACCAGTGATTCTCAACCTTCTTAATGCTGCAACCCTTTAATGTAGTTCCTCATGTTGTGGTGACCCAACCATAAAATTATTTAGTTGCTATTTCATAGCTGTAATTGTGCTACTGTTACGAATAACTATGTAAATATCTTCTATGTGACCCACAAAGAAGCCATAAACCACAGGTTGAGAACCACTGTAAGTGGTCCATAATTTTGTTTTAAATTGAAAACTGTCTTGATAAAGTCAGGAGCCCTAAAGAATTTTGCAGCCCAAGAATCCAACATGCTCTGTTCTTTCCAGGGGGATTTCTCACTGAAGATTTCTGAAAATAGTTCACAATTGTGGCATTTCATTATGTTGTCTATCGATCTTTTACTTTCTTAACCACTACCTCTACCTCTTGAATTACATCTGATATTGTAAGGCCTTTGCTCATGTGCAATGACTTCAGAAAGTTCTTGAACCATCTCTAAATCACAATAACTTAACATGTTTATAATCCACATATTGGGAAGGATCCATTCTTTTTTAAATTTTATTATTTGTACTAAAAATAGATTTTTTTCATACAATATATTCTGATGATGGTTTTTCTTCTCAACTTCTACTCACCCACCTGAATCCACCCCCTATGTTGCTCTCTTTTAAAGAACACAAATTAGAAACTAAATCAAACAAATAAATGAGAATAGGGCAAAACAAATAAAAATTGAAAAGGAAAAACAAGAAACATACATGTATAGAGACACAAACACTTTCCCATACAGAAATCATATAACAGTCTTATAGAAGGCACAAAATTGGAAATAATAACATATAAACAAAAGTTCTGTAGTGAAAGGCAAAGAAAAATTCCTCAAAAATGCTACTGAGTTCCTTTTGTACTGGCCATCTACTACTGGGCATGTAGATATCCTTAAGTATTGTTTGTATATGACACAAGACTCTGTTGGAGAAAACTAATTTTTCTTTTGTAAGTGGTTGTCAATTGGAGATGACTTCTGGGTGAGGGATGGGCGTTTGTGTCCACCTCCCTTCTCAGTGCTAGAACCTCGTTTATCTTAGATCAGGAAGGATATATTCTTGTACCTAGCATTAATATATTTGAGTAGACTTTTAACTAGAACAGAAGAGAATCATCAAATATCTCTTCTCTTTCAATGTCAGTTGCTTGGTAGGAAACAAGAACAGTCACCGGAGGCCTTAATTTTCTTTAGGTAAATATTAATTCTGTTGTCTGTGTAAACATGTGCACATTCTTATAAATGTGTGGTTGGCGCTCTGTGGACTATAATCACAGGATTATATAATGTTACCAAATGTCTAAGAGCAATTATTTCAAACTTTATCTTCATAGGGCAGGACCACTACAATTTGGTAGATGATACATGTAAAGCTAAAGATGAAATCAGAATAACAATTCATGTAAAATTAAATTAAAACTAAATGTATGTAACAAGAATTCTACACTTATTTAGTAAATATAATTAAATCAAATGTTCAGAAATCAACTTACATGCAAATATTCATGATAATTTTAGTTGTACTAGATTATAAATAATTTGAAAACCCCAAAAGATGGAGTAGATTGACAACATTTTTATATAATGTTAAAATGGAATATTATTCAGAAATGTAAGAATATACCACCTATAAGCACAGATGGATAGAAACATTTTTAATTTGCTAACCAAAGGAAACAATAAAAAGGGAAATAATTCGTTATGATTTCAATCATGTTAAGTTCCAATATGGGAAAAACTGCTAAAAAGTAATGGAAATCAGACTGATAGTTGTCTAGAGGATTGGTAGGGAAAATTAAAAAAAAAATAGACTCAAGATATTTTTCTTATGATAGCATATTATGTCACCCTGAATGATACCATGAGTATTCATATGCACACTGGTACCTCTGCGAATTGATGTGGTCTTTAATTCCATAGAAGGTGATCAACATTGAGTTCAGTGTGGTATCCACTGAAGTGGAGAAAATATGAATTGGATGAGTTTACATATTTAAAACACAGTGATGAATTTGAGGTATTAATGAGATGTCTCAATGAGTAAAAGGACCCAAATCAAATCTGCAGTACTCATCATGTAAAGACCAATTATGGGTATGGGTACCTGAAACTCCAGAATTGTGGGTATAGACAAGAAAAATCCTGAGACCTTCCAGATCAGTGAGTTTAACCCAAATGGTTAGCTTCCAGCACAATGAGAGTTCCTGTCTCAAGGCAATAAGACAGAAAGCAATAGATGAATACATCTTTCCTACTCTGTGTACATAAGAATGTACACAGGCAATGCATACTTACATACTTACATTCATGAACTGCAAACATACACCACATACACACACAAACACATACAGGTGCACATACACAAATATATACATGTCACATGGATGAGCTCACACATACACACAAACATACAATGTTTTGAGTATGACAGTGAAGGGAATTGTTTTGGAAACTTTCAGAATACTTCTGGAATACAGCTGGGTATAGGCCTATTTACTGATTTGGAAGCCACAGAAAAAGGAAAGGCTGAACTATAGCAGGGATATGGAGCCAAAAGAAAATACTTCTCTATACAAAAGTGATAATGTCACAAATACATGAATGTAATGGAGTATGTCAGAGAGGCATTGGGTCGCTGGTCTATATGAGTAATTAAAGCATGGAAATCAATCAAGCTGTTTTGAAGAAATGAGAAGTAGACCACTGCCAGCATTGAAGAACATAGGTAAAGGGATCACATTTTTTTTTTTAAATTTGTTCACTTATTCAGCTAACAATGTTATTGTGTGTTTCATTTGCAAGACACCATAGATTAAAAATACCAGGAATGATTAAACCATTCACTATTTAGTGCATAATAAGGGAGACCTTTAATTTAAATCAAAAGCTGTTAGAGAACCATACCATTCACATGAGCAGAACTGAATTCATTTATATTGATTTTATTATTGTGATTTTAGAGGATTTTTTAACAAAGGGTTAGTAGTTGACAACATTATGAATATGGAATTTGAAATATTATAGAGGAAAATAATGTAAACATTATGTTTAGGTATGTTCCCTGTATTCCTGATCACTCCAAGACTTTTATCATGAAGGGGTGTTGGATTTTGTCAAATGCCTTTTCTGCATCTAGTGAGATGATCATGTGGTTTTTTTCTTTGAGTTTGTTTATATGGTGTATTACATTGACAGACTTTCGTATGTTGAACCACCCTTGCATCCCTGGGATGAAGCCTACTTGATCATGGTGGATAATTGTTCTGATGTGTTCTTGGAGTCTGTTTGCCAGTATTTTATTGAGTATTTTTGCATCAATGTTCATGAGGGAGATCGGTCTGTAGTTCTCTTTCTTTGTTGCATCCTTGTTTGGTTTAGGAATCAGGGTAACTGTAGCCTCATAGAAGGAGTTTGGTAATGTTCCTTCGGTTTCTATTATGTGGAACAATTTAGAGAGTATTGGTATTAACTCTTCTTTGAAGATCTGGTAAAATTCTGGGCTGAAACCATCTGGTTCTGGTTTTGGTTGGGAGACTTTTAATGACTGATTCTACTTCTTTAGGGGTTATTGGACTATTTAAATAGTTTATCTGGTCTTGATTTAACTTAGGTATGTGGTACCTATCCAGAAAAATGTCCATTTCTTTTAGGTTTTCCAGTTCTGTGGAGTATAGGTTTTTGAAATATGACCTTATAATTCTCTGGATTTCCTCAATATCTGTTGTTATGTCCCCCTTTTCATTTCGAATTTGGTGATTTTCATTCTCTCTCTCTCTGTCTTTTGGTTAGTTTGGATAAGGGCTTGTCTATCTTGTTGATTTTCTCAAAGAACCAACTCTTTGCTTCATTAATTTTTTGTATTATTCTCTTAGTTTCTAATTTATTAATTTCACCTCTCACTTTGATAATTTCCTGGCGTCTATTCTTCCTGGGAGACTTTGCTTCTTCTTATTCTAAAGCTTTCAGGTGTGCTGTTAAGTCACTAGTGTGGGATTTCTCCAACTTCTTTATGTGGGCATTTAGTGCTATGAATTTCCCTCTTAGCACTGCTACTCTGGTGATGGGATGGCCAAACACCCTAATAGTTGTGCCATAAACCCCACCCAAGGATTGAGGAATCTGGATGCAGACATCCACGGCTAGGCCCTTGGTGGAGCACTGGGAGCATAATTAGTGAGAAAGAGGAGGGTCTATATGAGCGAGGATTGTTGAAACCAAGGTTGGATAAAGCACAGGGACAAATAATCAAATGAATGGAAACACATGAACTATGAACCAAAGGCTGAGGGGCCCCCAACTGGATCAGGCCCTCTGAATAGGTGAGACAGTCAATTGGCTTGATCTGTTTGGGAGGCATCTAGGCAGTAGTACCAGGTCCTTGGCTCGTTGCATGAGTTAGCTGTTTGAAACCTGGGACTTATTCAGGGACGCTTGGCTCAATCTGGGAGGAGGGGACTGGACCTGCCTGGACTGAGTCTATCAGGTCGATCCCAGTCCTCGGGGGAGACCTTGATCTGTAGGCGATGGGAATGGGGGGTGTGCTGGGGGGAAGGGGAGGGGGCAGGAAGGGAGAGAACAAGGGAATCTGTGGCTATTATGTAGAACTGAATAGTGTTTTAAAATAAATAAATAGAAAAGAATAATAAAAAATGTAAACATATGCTGTTGTGTTTGTTATTATTATTATTATTATTATTATTATCATTACTATTTTGTCAATTTGACAAATTAGGGTTATTAGGGAATGGGTAACCATAACTGAAAAATTGTCTCCATCAGATTGCCCTGTAGAAAAGTCTGTCAAAGCATTTAATTGATTAGTTATTGGGTGGGAGGGTCCAGTCAGTCTACAGTAGGAGGTGCCACCAGGTGAGAAGTCCTGGGTTGTATAAAAATGAAAGTTGGGAGAGCTATGGGGAGCCAGAGAGGAAGAAAGATTTCCCCATGATTTCTGCCTCCAGGTTTCCTTGTGGAACTCCTGCCTACTCTGGCTTCTCTTGACTATGAGCTATAACCTACAAAATGTCAATCTTCAGAATGAGAAAATGCAGTCTATGAGGAGAAGTCCTTTCCTTAGAATCTAACCAGTGTAAGGCTTTGCTGTTCTCATGGGTTTGAAGTTTTGGGATTCTTGATATGGCTGTGCTCATGTCAATAATACACATTCAGTCAGAACTTCATCCACACCCCCATACTTTCCTCTTGCCTGGATTGCTTAAGTGTAAAATAGCTACAACCTATAATCTGTGTGCGTTTACAAATATATAATACTTAGGAAATAACTAAAGTTAAAGTCATGATTGGACCAAAAACTGCAAAATCTTTTGCAATGAAAGAATATTTCACAGCAAGCAAACACATAGTACAAGCATTTAGCGCAGTTAAGTGTGGAATTCATTTACCTGTGAAACAGATACATGTAAATCTTATGACACAATAAATGATTAAGGAAATTACAAAAGTGACTCTATTTTAATTATATTTAAGGAAATATAATAAATGTAGGTTGAGATTAAATTAAAATTGAGCATGGTGAAGAGGCCTATGTTTCTACAAACAAAATAATATGAAGCATTTGTTAATCACATAGCCAGAACAATAAATGGAAAGACACATGAAGCCATGCAGGCTAGCCTCTTCATCATGGAACTATATCTCACTAACAGCATCCTGTTTCCTCAAATGTTCACCAGTTCATATTACCCAAAATACTTCTACTTCTTAGGACTGAATACAAATTCATTTAGTAAACATCATCAGATTTCATAACATTGAATAGAAAATATTTTATAGTGAGTTGAAAAACATAGTATAAGGTTTTCAAACTCAAATGTACTTCTCAGCAATTATATTTTTATAATAGTGCCATATACAAATATTCTATATAAATATAAATGGCCTGAAGTTTTATATTTCAAGTGATTCATATTGTAATTTGAATACACAATCATTTGAGACTGTTGTACATTAGTTCATATCCTAAAACTCAGGTATAGTTTCTTTAATGCAGTTAGTAGTTATTCTCCAGAAATGTTTTGTATTGACTTGAAACTTTTTAGTATTTTTTGACTTACCATATAATAGATATATTGGAATTTTAAATTTTATCCAATACTGGATGACCTATTGATATTATTGACAGTATAATTAAACACCTGGAACTCTTTCTACACTTGAATAATTTGACAACATTAAATGAATTAGACCACTATAAATAGAATATGAGTTAACTCTCTGGGTACTTTAGTTTTTTATATATATATATATATATATATATATATATATATATATATATATGTTATTAATGAATTTATACACTATAATTTTGTTATGATTATATTGCGTTAATCTACAAATTATTTATAGTGAATTTATTTATATTCATCACAAATCAATATCAATCCAAATTAATGAAATTCCAGACTGAAATTTTAAGGTTTTTCTCAGGATAATTTCTAAAGAAAAAAAATCACAATTTATCTCAAAGAAAATTAATACAATCTCAACAATATCTACTGGAAAATTGAGACAATCATTTGGCATCTGAACCCTGGTCATAATGAGAATGAATGATAATGAACTGTTTTTTTTTTAATTTAGAATTAAATAGCTTGAAATAACATTTTTAACAATATTTTTCAACCTGTGCATAAATATATGATGAGTTTTCAATTGTTGAATGTCATATTCCTTCCTTTTTTCAGTGTTTATATATTAAGTATAGAGATATTTTACTATCTTGGTTGGGTTTAATAAAAGATATTTTATTTCTTTGGCTCTTGTTAGAGTTGTTTTCCTGTTTTATTTTATTTATTATTTTTTTTTTTTAGTGAGTATAAGAATGAGCATGGTTTCATATGGACCTTCTACTCTGCTGACCATGTTACAGTTCAGGAAGAGTTTTAGAGTTTAAATGTGTGAATTCATATCATTTGTAAACAGGGATAACTTGACTTATTTCAATCTTGCCTATTTTCTTTTATATCTTTCTTATCTTGTATTACTCTAAGCTTTCAAGTGCCATATTCTATCAGAGAAACAGAATGGTGACTGGGAGTGCCCTTTTAATAGACTTTAGAGAAAATTTTGTTTGTGTTTTTCTTTTTGTTGATTTTTTTATATTTTTTATTTTATAATTGAATTTAATTTTACATATCAGCCACGAATTCCCATGTCCTCCCTCCTCCCGCCCCTCCCCACACTCTCCCCAGTCCACCTCCCATTCCCATCTCCTCCAGGGCAAGGACTCCCCAGGGGATTCAGTTCAACCTGGTAGATTCAGTCAAGGCAGGTCCAGCCCCCTCCTCCTAGGCTGAGTAAAGTGTCACTGCAGAGGCTCCAGGTTCCAAGCAGCCAGCTCATACACTAAGGACAGGTCCTGGTCCCACTGCCTGGGTGCTTCCCAAACAGTTCAAGCTAATCAACTGTCTCACTTATCCAGAGGGCCTCATCCAGTTGGGGGCTCCTCAGCTATTGGTTCATAGTTCATGTATTTTGACTAGTTTGGCTATTTGTCCCTGTGCTTTTTCCAATTATGGTCTCAACGATTCTCACTCATACAATCCCTCCTCTTTCTGGCCGATTGGACTCCCGGAGCTCCACCTGGGGCCTGGCTGTGGATCTCTGCATCTGCTTCCATTAGTCATTGGATGAGAGTTCTATCATGACAGTTAAGGTGTTTGGCCATCCTATCGCCAGAGTAGGTCAGTTCTGGCTTTCTCTCGACCATTGCCAGTAGTCTATTGTGGAGGTATCTTTGTGGATTTCTGGGAACCTCTCTAGCACTTTGCTTCTTCCTATTCCCATGGGGTCTTCATTTATTATGGTTTCTTTTTCCTTGTTCTCCCTCTCTGTTCTTGATCCAGCTGGTATCTCCCGCTCCTCTAAGCTCTCTTTCCCTCGACCCTTGCCCTTCATTATCCTGCCTCACATCCAGGTTGTTCATGTAGATCTTATCCATTTCTCTGTCATTGGGGGACCCCTGTTTACTAGGTAGCCTCCATGTAGTTGTGAGTAGCAGTCTAGTCATCCTTTGTTTTACATCTGCTATCCTCCTATGAGTGAGTACATACCATGTTTGTCTTTCTGAGTCTGGGTTACCCCACTCAGGATGATTTTTTCCAGATCCATCCATTTGCCTGCAAACCTTATGATGTCATTGTTTTTCTCCATGGAGTAGTACTCCACTGTGTATATGTACCCCATTTTATTTATCCATTCTTCAGTTGAAGGGCATCTAGATTGTTTCTAGGTTCTGGCTATTACAAACAATGCTGCTATGAACATGGCTGAGCATGTGCCTTTGTGGTATGATGGAGCATTCCTTGGGTATATTCCCAAGAGTAGTATAGCTGGGTCTTGGGGGGAGATTGATTCCCAATTTTCTAAGAAAGCGACATATTGATTTCCAAAGTGGCTGTACAAGCTTGCATTCCCACCAGCAGTGAAGAGTTCCCCTTGCTTCACATCCTCTCCAGTATAAGCTGTCTTCAGTGTTTTTTATCTTAGCCATTCTGATGGGTGTAATGTGTTATCTCAGAGTCATTTTGATTTCCATTTCCCTGATGATTAGGGATGTTGAGCAATCCCTTAGATGCTTTTCAGCCATTTGTGCTTCCTCTATTGAGAATTCTCTGTTTAGCTCTATAGCCCATTTCTTAATTGGACTTTGGGCATTTTGATGTCTAATTTCTTGAGTTCTTTATATATTCTGGTTATCAGCCCGCTATCAGATGTGGGGTTGGTGTCCTTTGCTCTACCAAAACTTCTCAGTTTCAAGAGGCCCCATTGATTGATTGTGCCTCTCAGTGTCTGTGCTACTAGTGTTATATTTGGGAAGTGATCTCCTATGCCAATGTGTTCAAGACTACTCCTTACTTTCTCTTCTATCAGGTTCAGAGTAATTGGAGAGCTAAAATCAATAAAATAGAAACAAAGAGAACAATACAAATAATTAATGAAACAAAGAGTTGGTTCTTTGAGAAAATCAACAACATAGACAAGCCCTTATCCAAACTAACCAAAAGGCAGAGAGAGACATCCAAATTAACAAAATCAGAAAAGAAAAGGGAGACATAACAACTAACATTGAGGAAATCCAGAAAATCATCAGATCATACTTCAAAAACCTCTACTCTACAAAACTGGAAAATTTAAAAGAAATGGATAATTTTTTGGATAGGTATTACATACCTAAGTTAAATCAAGACCAGATAAACTATTTACATAGTCCAATAACCCCTAAGGAAATAGAATCAGTCATTAAAAATCTCTCAACCAAGAAAAACCCAGGACCAGATGGTTTCAGCCAAGAATTCTACCAGACCTTCAAAGAAGAGTTAATACCAATACACTCTAAGCTGTACCACACAATAGAAACCGAAGGAACATTACCAAACTCCTATGAGGCTACAATTACCCTGATTCCTAACCAAACAAAGATGCAACAAAGAAATAGAACTATAGACCAATATCCCTTATGAACATTGATGCAAAAATATTCAATAAAATACTGGCAAACAGATTCCAAGAACACACCAAAACAATTATCCACCATGATCAAGTAGGCTTCATCCCAGGGATGCAAGGGTGGTTCAACATACAAAAGTCCGTCAATGTAATACACCATATAAACAAACTCAAAGAAAAAAACACATGATCATCTCAGTAGATGCTGAAAAGGCATTTGTTTGTGTTTTTCAACATTGAGTAAACAGTATTTAGGCTTGTCATAGAAACTTTTTTATTATATTGATGCATAATCCTTTATAATGAAAGATTGTTGACTATAATCCTAAGTATTTTCCAAATGTTGCATTAGTCATGAGGCTTTTATTCTTGAATATATTCATATGTTATAATATATGCTAATTTACATATGATAAAACAAGTTTTCATTTGATTTTTTTGAATTTTATTTGACAACATTTTATTGAAGAGTTTTTATGTCTAAGTTAAACAAAACAATCATCATATAGTTCTCTAGAGAATGTCTTAGTTTGGTTTACTATAGCTATGATGAAACACCATGAACAAAAGTAACTTGAAGAGGAAAGGGTTTATTTCACTCACAGTTGTACACAGCAATTCATCATCAAAATTAGTGAGGGCAGGCAATCAAGCAGGGCAGGAACTTAGAGGTAAGAGTTATAGAGCACCCTTTTAGGGGTTTGGCTTACTGGTTTACTACTCATGGCTTTTTCAATCTTCTTTCTTATAAAATTCAAGGCCACCAATCCAGGGATAGAACCAACAACAGTGAGCAGAGCCCTCTCCTGTCATCATTATTTAAGAAAATATCTTAAATCTTTTTGGATCTTTTATTTATTTATTTACTGTTCCTGTCAGATTTTAGATGTGGGCCTAACTTTGAAATGATACACTACAGAGGCAGAGACCATGAAGAGGCTGAATAAGAATGAATGGGTAACAACCCTTCATCAGAAGTAGAAAAACCTGTCTGACACAGACATCTTAAGGACATCTGGTCAATGAAGGAGTCTTACAGGTTCAGATGGCCAGATGATAAGCATATGGTTTGTACTCCAAATCTCACTTTACTCACTTCCTTCTGGATTCTTGGTTAAAAAAAAAAAAAAAACACCACTAATTCACTAATTTACTTTATTTTATGTGCATGGACATATATGCACACGTCTCATATATGAGTATATGCACCATCTCAATGCATGTTTGGTGCTCATATCACCAGAGGAGGGCACCAGATTCCTTGTAACTGGAATTACAGATGATTGTGAGCCGCCTTGTACAGGTGCTGGGAACTGAATCTGAGGATGCTGCAAGAGCAACAAGCACTCTTAACTACTGAGCCATCTTTCCAGCCCCTCCTTCTAGATTCTTTTAAATAATAGTGAAAATAGATTTTTCTCTGCTACAGTACATGCTTACCAAATCCCCCCGCCCCTTTCTTCCAACCCCCTTCTCACTTCCTTGAAACTTCATATCCATTCTCACTCCACTTCCCCTTCAGAAAAAATCAGGCCTCACAGAGAAGACAGCCAAACAGCACACATCAAGATACAAAAAGGCAGGGCAAAAGCCTTCATATCAAGGCTGGACAAGGCAACCCAATTGAAGGAAAAAGTTCCAAGAGCAGGCAAGAGAATCAGAAACAGACCTGCTCCTGCTATTAGGAGTGCCACAAAAACACCAAACTAAACAGTCATAACATACAGAGGGCCTGATGCTGACCCATGCAGGCCCTATACTTGCAGTCTCAGTGAGCCCAAGTAATCACTGCTTAATTGATTCCATAGGCCAAGTTCTCCTGGAATCCTTCATCCCCTCTGACTCCTACAATCTTTCCTTCCCCTCTTCCATGGTTTACCTCAGTCCCTGAGAAGTGGGACCTGATGAAGACCTCCAATTTAGACTTTCTCTGAATAATGTCTGACTATGGGTCTCTGATCCTGCTCTCAACTGCTGCAAGAGGAAGCCTCTCTGATGACAACTGCCCAAGGCACCCACTGATCTATGAATATAGCACAATGTCATTAGGAATCAGGAATAATTTCATTGATTTTTTTTTCTTTTTGCCTGTTGTATTTGGTTCTACACTAGGTCTCTGGGTTATCCAGTCTGTTTCCTGGCCATCCAGGCAATAAATTTTGTGGGCTCTGTGGAGGTTTGAAAAAAAAATGCTCCCCAAAGGGAGTGGCACTATTAGAAGGTGTGGCCTTGTTGGGGTAGGTGTGGTCTTGTTGGAGAAAGTATGACACTGTGGAGTTGGGCTTTGAGGTCTCCTACATAATTAAGCCACAGAGTAAGATAGACCATTTCTTGTTGTTTGTGAGTCAAGATGTAAGACCTCTCAGCTCCTTCTCTAGCACTGTTTCTGCCCGCATGCTCTCCTGCTTTCTGCCATGATGATAATGGACTGAGCATTTAACTGTAAGTGAGCCACTAAAATTAAATGTTTTTCATTATGTTACTATCATCATTGTTTTTCTTCACAGCAATAGAAATCCAAACTAAGACAAGCTCCTTCTGGTAGTATGTGCCTCAAGTTAAACCAGAAATTGATTGGCCTCTTCAACAAATTCTGTGTCCTAGTATATTATGCAGGCATTGAGGATTTTGTAACTGAATTGGTGTCCAGGTTTCTCTTTCTGCAGCCTGCAAGTGTACTTTCTTATGCCAAAGAGACTAGATGTAGGAGTAAAGGCTCCATACAGGCAGCAGCTTGATGTCTCTATGTTCAATGGGCTATGTGGATGGCATCCTCAACATTGGGGCCCTGTACAGCCAGATCTTAGAGAGGTATTTTCTTGTTTGAGGTGGCTTTTTTCAGATAAGTTTAGATTGTGTCAAGTTGACATAAAATTAGTCAGCACAAAATGTGTTTTGTCAACACATGATGCCAGCTTTGGCTTTGGAAACATTTGGGAGGGTTTCCTGCTCCATCATGAAATAGTTGCAAGAATTTTGGTGTCAATTCTTCTTTGAAATAAATGCATTCTTGTTTCTTAAGGCCCTGTCATTTTCTTTGTTAGGAAATTTTATTATAGAGTCAATTTCATTTCTTGCTGTGGATCAACTTGTGTTTTTCACAATTCAAGTTTAAATTTTGTTGGATCATACTTTTCTAGAAATTGTTCCATTTGCCCAATAGTTACCAATTTGTAAGCACATGCCTTAAAATATTCCCCAATGATTTCCTAGTTTTGTGCAGTGATGTCCATTTATAGATGACAGTGTAATAATTTGCTCTTCTTTTTCTTCATTAGATTAGTTTAGTGAGGACTTTTCAATTTTTTTCTTATCAAAAAACCATCTCTTTTACTAAGCCGTATTCTGGTGCATCTTCTTCATAGTTATCTTTGTCTTCATGATATTATTGTTGCACTGATCATTTTCATTTCTTTCCTTTTAATTTTAAATTTTGGATTATTCTTGTTTTTTGAAGTTCTTGAAATTCACAAGCAATATATTGGAGAGAATCTGTTTCCTTTGATTTTTTTGTAATGTGGGCACTCACAGCATGAATTTTCCTCTCATGCTTTCACAGAATTTCATTCTTCATTTATATTTGGTCCTAGGAAATTCTTAACATCCTGATTTCTTCAAAAACTCCTCGATATTCCAAAATACATTGTTCAATGGCAACACAGTGTTTGCATATTTTCTATAGTTAATGTCATTATTAATTTCTGGCTTCTTTCTATCAATATTTCAAAAGATACAAAAATAAATTATCTTCATTGTTTTAAATATGATCTACTTTAAAAAAATATTTCATTTGTTGTAGAAATGAATGTATATTCTGCCATCATTGGAAAACATATTGTTAAATGAATGTTAAGTCCAATTGATCTATAACCTAATTTAATTCTCATGTTTCTTTGATGAGTTTTTTGTCTAGATGACTGATTTATCAGTAATAGTCTGGTATTGAATTTGCCCAATAAATCATTTTATATTGGGGGAATTTATCTATTTGAATCCTGTGGTGTTCCTTTTATAAAAGTGGGTATTCTTATATTTGATACACATATTTCAACTGTTGCATCCTCTTGGTAGACTTTTTATTTAGCTGTATGAGGAGACTGATTTATTTCTTTACACTAATTTGTGCTTGGAATTTAGTTTTCTGGACACTAAAAAAGCTGCATCTATTTCTGATTCTTCTCACTGGCAATGTCATTTTCTATCCTTTATTTTTCAATGTGTACATTCTTTTGTTCATAAAGCTAACTTTGTACAAGCAGAAATGTGTGTGTATATGTGTGCTGTTTTTAGTACAATTCATGCAGTTCACAGTTTTTACATAGAAAATTTATAACATTGACAATTAGCATTATTAATTAAATGTGTTAGATTTTGCACCCTGCTATTTTGTTCTTTTCTTAGTAATTAGAATAAGTTTTGCTCTTCTTTTTCCTTGTTCATCTCAGAGTTCCATGGCTGATGGAATTAATCAAGTTCTTTCCAAGATCTTATCTGCTTATCCACCTTCTGAGGGTTTTAGCTTTTGTGGCCTTATCATTGTGTTGCTTATTTTCTGTGCTCTATGTCTTTACATATGCTTGAAACTATTAATATTTTTGTACTTCTGGTAGCTATAATATGACAAGGATATGTTCACATTTGACGTTTCTGGGCTCCTCACCATGCTTTGATATGTGCATTGTGTCCAGTTTTGCTTTTCTGCCATGGTCTCCACATACTGTAAAGAGAAGCTTCTTTGATGAGGGTGATATCTGCACTTATTTATGAGTTTTAAGATAAAATTCAGAATGTAATACAGAATTATGAAAAATGGCAAAAATAGAGTTTTTCTTATGGAACAAAACATCAATAGCCCTGGAAGTTGGCTAGGTTTCTAGTACCAGGATTGACTTCTGTCCTTGTAAGTGGGGCCTTAAGTCTTATTAGACAGCTATTGATTACCAAAATCATTGTGCCATTGCCCTGCTGGTTCTGGTTCTGGTTTACAGGTAATGAGCTGTGGAGACTCTCAATTGCTTCTCTCCTCTGAGGATTACATAGTAGTTTCTGATTCTCTGGAAGCTAGACTGCAGAAAGGAGACTGTCTTAGAGTTTCTATTGCTGTGATAAAACACCATGACCATAAACAACTTGTGGAGAAAAGGGTTTATTTCAGCTTATATGTACTGATCATAGCCTATAATAAATAGCAGTAGAAGCAAGAACCTGGAAACAAGAACTGAAACAGAAGCCTGCTGAAGTACTGCGGCATACATACTTGCTCCTCACAGTTTCCTCTACTTTTCCACGTCTAGCACCCAGGACCACCACCAGAAATTTCACTTTCCACAATGACCTGTGATCTCTCACATCAATCATCTATCACAAAAGTGACTTATGAACTTGCAGACCAAATATTATGGAGGTATTTTCATGATTAATATTCTTTATTCACAGATGACATGGAGTTGTATCAAATTAATATAAAAACATCCAGCAAAGAGGTTTTTGGTTACATCCAGCTTGAATTACTTGATTCCTATATCTCAAGTTGTCAGTGCTTTTAGTATTTTGTCCTGCCTTCCCTCTCTCCATTTTCACTTCTCATGTCTACATGTATTGTGTTATATATTTTTTCATTTTTTAAATATTTTATTAATTATTTGATAATCACATATAGTACACACAATATATTGGTATCATATTCTTTCATTCCTTCAACTCTTCCTAGATCCTTCCCTCAAAGTTCAAGTTTTATTTTCTCTTTTAGGAAATACAAAACAGAAACAAAAACCAAAAAAAATTCATGGAGTGTGATGATTTGTATCAGCCAACTATTCCTTATCAGGGTACCTGCCCTAGAGTGTTGTTGATATACCAAATGTCACTAGATTAAAGAAAATTATCTCTATTAAAAATTGTATTATTTGATTGTTTTATTCATCTGTAAAATATTATTAATTTTCACCCCCATTCTCCTCCAACAGACTCTCCTGCTCCAACTGAAACTCTTCTTACAAAGTCTACCTCCTACTTCATGCCTTCCTTTTGTGTGTGACCAACAGAATTCAATAGATTCTTTCTTGAGAATATATGAGAAGCTATTTATTGGAGCAAGAAAGACTTATCAGTCATTATTCCACAGAAGAAAGTGATGCTTCTTTCCTTATAACCATTACCTTCCAGTAGTCCCTGAGGCAAGAGTGGACCTCATCACTGTAGTCAGAAGTTTTCCTGTGTCCTGCCTGGTCCTGTAGCTGCTCAAACTCAGTAAACACACAGAGGCTTATATTAATTATGAATTGCATGGCCATGGCCTATGGATCAATTTTCTTGCTAGCAAGCTCTTATGACTAAATCATTCCATTTCTATTAGTCTATATATTGCCACATGTTCTGTGGCTTTACCTATGTGCCATTACATGATGCTCCCTGGACAGTAGGATGGCATCTCTTTGCCTCTACTTTCTCTTCCTGTTTATCAGCTTGGATTTCTGCCTGTCTCTAAGCTGCCTTGCCAGAAGCCAATGCAGCTTTATTTATCAACCAATCAGACAAATACATATTCACACTGTACAGAAAGACATCCCACAGCACATCATTTCCTCTGTGACTGACAACAAAATGAAGACAGTCTAAATCCTTTGCATGGCTTGTGTAGATAACCAGAGCTACAGTGAGTATAGGGGTAGAACACCAACATGATGTTTAGAATACATCTTTTTCATTTCACATCTCCCAGTTGCTCTCACATACTTTTCCCCCCTCTTCCATAGTATTCTCTGAGCTTTGGAGAAGTTTGATATTTTTTATTGTTTAATTGTTAAAGTGTTTAGCTTAAAGAATGTAGTGAAATTTCATTTAAAAGCACAATTCTTATGTGATCTGATCACAAGTCCCCTACCTCCATTAAAATCTAAATTTGATCATTCCTCAACCTTCTTTTAGGTCCTGAGACGCTCTCAACTCAATCTTCTCTATAGGACTCTAAATGAAAGTTGCATTTAAATTACTTGTCTTCTAGTTTAAAACATTTAAAACTTTCGTGTCACTCTCATATGTGACCTTGCATTGATAACATTCCCTGCTCCTTTCTAACTTTTCCAGATATACTGTCAAAGTGATCCTTATTGGATTTTAGTTTTCTGTAATCATTAAAAGTATATTTAAAAAATAGTCTATGCTTTTAAGTATAAGAAATGGAGCCAAACCTCTATACTTGAGCTAGAATAATTCTCATAACTGGCAGAGAAATTAAATTAAATTAAGTTAGAGAAAGAAGAAAAGGAGTCAGTTGGTTTTAGCTAAAGACTTAAGTCATGTGTGACTACTCAAGTTAAAGTTGTTATTGGCTGGTATTATTAACATGACTTTTAAGTCTATATTCACAATGGACACTAAATTTTATTTAACTTCTTGCATTTCCAATCAATAAGTATTTCAGTTAGGAATGCTTAGCCAGTCTTTAAATGTCTAAGGTTAAAGTTATGATTTAATGAGATTGCTCCCTGTAGGTTTGTATGTCTGAAATCTTGGTCCCCAATTAGTGGAACTGTTTGAGAAGAATTAAGAAATGTGGCTTTGTTGGAGTAGGAAAATGTGTACTACTGGACATGGGCTTTTAGGTTGAAAATGCCTGCTTGCCTGGCACCATTCTTCCCACCATGATGATCTTGGACCAACTCTCTGAAACTGTATGCTGCCCCCAATTAAATGCTTTCTTTTATAAGAGTTGCCTTGGTCATAGTGTCCTTTCACAATAATAAAACAGCAACTAAGACAAGATAAGTATTAAAAATGTCTACTGTAATTAAGGTAAGAAAATAGATTTTTATATATGTATTAGTAAGTTGCAACTTAATATTAATTTTATATACTGCTTGGATACAAACACATTCCTACCTCACCAATAATTTACTGAACTAATTCTTCTTGACAAAATTCATATTGATGTGGCCAGAGAGATGACTTAGTGCACAAGACAGATAACCTAAGTTCCATTCCTGAAGCCAATAGTAGAAGGAGGATACTGACTCTGCAAAATTGTCTTCTAACTTCCACATGTGTGCCAGAGCATTCATGCAGCCACATTCACATGCAGACATTCACACACAGATACATGCACATATACACATAGGCACAGTTATAAGTAAAATACAAAACATAAAAAGAATTTATATTGATGGTTTGTTCTAATTTTAGGAGCAAAGTAACATTCTGGAAGTCTTTCTTTGACATGAATAAATAGAAAATATCCAGCAATATACATCAAACAATTTCATTCTTTGAATTTCAATAACTGAGTTATCTCTATTATTAGCTGATCATGTTGTCTACCGACTATAAGTACAATTAAACTCAAAATCGCATGCATTTGTTGATGATCTGCTGGGTACAAGATAGTATTTTATTTTGTATTTATTTTACTATCCTTGATTATTATTTGATATTTATTGACTCTTTTTGTAAACATGTTATTTTCTGAGCAAATCCTATCTTGAGACTATAGAAGAAGAGTCATCAAATATTATATAGAGAAGAACACCTGCTCCATAAGGCATGTGCTTAATAATTTGACTATTTTTATTGAATATAATCCTTAGAATGTGAACATTAATATTTGATCATGAATTTATTTTAAATTAGTGTTACACTTTCTGCTTACCTTATGTTTAGAATCTTTAATCATTTGGTACATAAGAGTCCTCAAATATTCAGTATTTTTCTGTGTTTTGCATGAAGATTTAAACTTAATTTTTTTAAAGAAATCTTTCTAAACTTTTCAGTAATAATTGCCATAAGGTTAATGAATAACTCATGCACTAGTAGTGAAGTTCATCCTTTGTTCCAATGATTAAGTATAACATAGAATTTGTTAGTATCCTCTGCATTTGATTCCAGACCATCTCAGTGTCTTCCTATACCAATATTATGCTCTCTTCACTAAAATATGAACATATTCTTTGATTGAATGAAGAACTGTAACACAATTTTCTTCAGTGGTATATTGTGGTTTTCTAGAGACTTGCTCTGAATACAGGCTGTACCACCACCTAGACTAAGGGCCAAGACAATATAAAAGGAAGAAAAGAAACCACTAGTACAGACATTCTCTTTCTTCTTTCTGATATCTGTGAGGTAAGGACATTGTTCTCCCACACGTCTCCACCATTATTGACTGAAACCCATGAAAACTTCCCACAAAACAAATTTCTTAAATTATGAGTGTCATGTACTTTGACATAATGCTGAAGAATTAAAATACCATTATTATGTCATTTCAGAAACAAAGTCTTTCCAGCACTACTTTATTGTACTAGTGTTTGTAATTACATGGAATATGAAAGCAAAAATATTGAGAAATATGTCTTAGTGATAGATTTATATTGATATATTAAATCACTGTAAATATAGAGACTTATTTTGCTTTGCAGTTATCTGTATGCTTTGTATAATGCCTTATTTTTGTGTCCCTTAACAATGATACCGTCTTGATTTTCTAATAATTCAATATTATCCTATATAGAGGATGGTAAGTTTATTTTGTATTGACAAATCTTAGTATTTTGAAAATATATTATTTCATGATTTCTCCATTAAAAATGTTTCAGGATTTTTGGAACAAGCATTCATGTATAGAGTAGTAGTTTGATTTTTACTTCAAGAAAATGAACCTTTGTTTTCACAAATTTTTATGAGTTTTCCAATGAATCATCTTTAATGTCCATATTTGTACTATGTACTTCAGTTCTACATTTTTCCACCTATTCCTCATTTACAATGCCATTTCCATATTTTGAGGTCTCTGTTAAGGCAGCATCTGTTCTCAGTGCATAATCAATGTTAATCTACATAGACAACTTTGGCTCATAGACTGGAGACTTAACCAACAGATTTTTATTTTTCACAGCCCAAGACTCTGGTGAGGATATGTTTAAAATGTCTGGAAGTTCAGATCCAGTGGAAGGCCCTCCTTATGTTTTGTAGATCCAATTTCTAGTTGTATTCTCACAAGAGTAAACTGGACTCTGGTTCCTCTTTCTCTTGGTCAGTCAATGAGCACTCACACTCATAGTCACATCTAAAACTCTTTATTTTCCAAGGGCTCCAACTCCAAATGTCTTCACATGGAGGCTTATAGCTTCAACTTGTGAATGTTGAATGGACATTCTGATTCCATAAAAGCAGTTATGCTTTGTCTTCATTTGACATACAATGATCTTAATTATTGTTTACATATACCTTATTTTAGTATGAAACTCTTGAGAAAAATGGTGTGAATATTTATCATAGATGTAATTGTTACATTAGAAAATATGTACATTTTCATATTTCTGTGACATTTAAAGTGTTTTTGAATAGGAAGAGTAAACTATGAAAGAAGTAATATAATCATTTTACACATTGTATGATCAAAGATTTAGATTATTGGCCTTTCTATAACATTTTGAGTTTAATTTCTTTACTTATAAATATTTATTACTTTGCGTACTTTTATCTTTTTTAAAAGTAGGGCAATAAAAAGTAAATTCTCACACCAAACACTGAACTCAGCACATTAGATGCACTTCATGGAATAATATCTGCAGTTTAATAGGTTAAAGAAATCTACAAATGCAAATGAGATTAATAAGCATGAAGAATATAAGAAGAGGAAAGAGCTTTTATTATTATGTGTGACTATCTGCTTTTGAAAGACAATATAATGCACAGTACCAAAGTGTGTATAATCTGTAGAAGTAAAATACACAACAATACTCAAAAAAAGGTAAGGTAGGTTAAATGCATTAAATGTGCTTAAAGAATTGTTTGAAAATATTGAGTAATTAAAAGTAACTAAGACAAGTAATGATATCTTATATAGCATTTAATTAAAAATAAAAGCCACTGTACTTCCCATATAAATGCACACTGGAGCATAGAATTATAAAAACTGAAATTAAAATTTTGTTTTAAAAACAATACAGTTTAGAGTGATATAAAAATATATCAAACAACTTACACAAATTAAAAATTATATATCAATATTGTGGAATACTATTTTAGGGTATGCTACATCTTTTTCATGCTATGGAATATTTGTTTAATGATGCAAAATGTGTTGCATTCTTTTATATTGCATTTGTTTAACTCTGTGAAGCTGTGTTACTTTGTCTGTCTAAAATACCCGATTGGTCTAATAAAGAGCTGAATGGTCAATGGCCAGGCTGGAGAAAGGATAGGTGGGGCTGGCAGACACAGAATGAATAGGAGTAGAAATCTGAGGAGGAAAAATCTAGGATCCAGAGGAGAAGGAAGACTCCAGGGACCAGCAACACAGATACACAGGAAGCCACTGGAGTAAGAAGTAAAGAAAGGTATGTAGGATAAAAGCCCAGAGGCAGAAGATAGATGGGATAATTTAAGATAAAAAAAAAAACTGGATAGAAATAAGTCAAACTAAATCTGGGTATTTATAAGCAAGAATAAGCCTTCATATATTTATTTGGGAGCTAGTGGATGGGTCCCTGTGGGAGCCCATACTAGGGTTCCTCATGGCTTTACCCAGCATGTTCATGTAGAGGATGATCAGGACCACAGGCCTGAGTGCAGGTATCAGAGATGGTCTGCACTTGGCTGTGCTGGGGGAGGAGGTCTTTTGCTCCACCCCTTGGTGTCTCTATAAAAACCCTGGGGCAGAGACAGTCGGCGGCCATTGGAAAAGGTTCCAGGCCTTCTTGAGGCTATCCTTTATTTTCTGTTTATCTCTGCAAGATTCTCCACAATTAATCCTTCTATCTAATATTTCCTGCTGCTCGCACTCAAGAAAACTCTGGGGAGCTGTGGGTTTGGTGGGTAAACGCCCCACAGAATGGCACCATGAACAGGGACTAAAGAAAAAAGAAAAAAAGGGACTAAAGAAAAAAAGGGGAGACTAGAAAAGGGGAGACTAAAGACAAATGAACAGGGACTAAAGACAAAGAAATAGGGGACTAAACATAAAGGAAAATAATAGTTTTATTACAGAGTTTTTGGCGAAATGCCAGTGGAAAGGCATGCCGGTGTTATGGAAAATATATATATATATATATATATTTATATTATTGAGAGGCAGGGGTTTTATCCTCGAGAGAAAAGGAAAGCAGAATGGAAGGATGTCCGATGCTGCAGCGAAATTCTCTTCTGTCAAAATTTTCTATCTTTTATCCCTTTCTTAATTTCTGTGAAAAATAAGTATAAGGTATAGGGTAGTAATATAGTTTAGGAAAAACTTAGAAGTGTAAGATTGTGTAGGAAAAAATAAGTAAGGCAACTAGACAGAAAAACTCTTCAATTTTCTAACTTTAGGGGCTATGAATGCAAACTGGGGGAAAAAAATCTTTCTTTGGGCTTTATGGGTAGTAAAAAAGCTCTTCTTTGAGCTTATGGGGAAGAAAAAGTTTCCTATGGAAGCTTTTGACCTGGGGACAGCTGAAATGCCAAATCCAAGCAGCAGGAGAAAGTGATTTCTCCCTGAGGCAAAAATGGGGGTGTAAAAAGCCAAAAAAGTTTAAAGTTCAGAAGTTTTGGGAAAAGTTGGTCTTTCTTTCTCCTGGGGGGGAAAAATCTTTCTCTTAAACTATAAAGCTTTTCTTGGAAAATATGGGGGGAAAATCTCTCTAAAAAGCCTTAATCTTTCTCAAAAGCTCTCTTAAACTTAAAAACTAAAGCCTTTAACTTTCTCAGGACAAAAATTAGAATCACCTGAAGATATTAGTATGGGGACTACCTGTGATTAGCTCTAAGGGAAAACAACAAACCTCTTAAGATAGCAAACCTCTCTAAGTTCTTTTTCAAGCTTTAAAAATCCTCCCTGAAATGCAGGAGGCAGGGACAAGTTCCTAAAAACCTCTTCTAAACTCTGTCTCTTCAAGCTAGTAAAAGACAGTGGGTCAGAGTACCTTGAGGGAAACGCTTGGGAGAGTGTGGGTAAAGAGCTACAGAGAGCCCAAAAGGGCAGGAAACTTTACCTGAGAAAAGCAAAAAAGCCAAGCTTTTCAGTTACAGCTGAACTGAGGCATCAACGGTTTTGTTTGAGCATTTCAGAATGAAAAGGTGCTCCTAATCATCCTAAGCAAAGATCCCCTGAAGCGATGCAAACTGTTAGCATTGTGTCCTCGCTTCTGAGCAAAAACTCAGAGGCAGTTGGCCAGAGTCTCTGAGTTGGAGTACATTTCAGAAATACTAGGGGTTCCTGCAGTTGTAAACTTCCTGGAGCACAGAGCTGAGGCAGGAAGGTGCAGGACCCAGGGGAAGATTACTAATGAACAAACAAAGCTAAAGCCGGTGGGAATGGCACAGTTGTCCACTTTTCTACAAGTCCACAACTGCAAAAAGAAATCTGAGAAAAAACTTTCCTATCAGAGTAAGGACCTTTCAGGGAAAACAATAAAGCTGAACTGTGTCTGAAGCAGTCGTGCTGCCGAGTCAGAAAGCTGTCTGGGGAAAGAGCCCAGCCAGGGTAGAACAGAACTATCCAGGAGTAAAGCTTTCTTTTCTGTCAGAGAAAGCACTGCTTTGAGAAAAGCTTTGTTTCAACTGACTCCCTGAGATGAGGGAGTGTAGCCCTGAGGGGTGATTGCCTCTGGCATAAGCTCTGTCCTTGAGCACCCAGACAAGCAAATGCAACCCACTGGGGAACTGGGCCAGGTAAAGGCCTGATGAGGCAAAACACCTGTCCTAATGGGAGTTTAGAAATGGCAAAAACCTCCCTTGTTAGATTTTCAGTCTGTACGCAAACGGCACAAACCGCAAAAACAGAACCGGACAAAAAGCCCCTACCTTCAGTAGTCGGGAAAGCCGCCACTGTAGTGTCGGAAACTCTTTCTAGGGTAGAGGGGATAAACTGAGACCAAACTGGATACTGTCAGGGAGAAAGACTCTGAAGAAACAGAGGGGACAGATTCCTCTCCAGAAAATGCGTGACCTGACAAAGCTGCTAGAGTTTGAGGCAGATTCAGGGGGAGAAAAAAAAAAGCCCCTACCTCCAAAGGCAGCTAGCAGAGGTACAGAGCCTCAAACAGATACCTGACGCTCTGCATCTGAGGGGGAAGGAACAAGCAAAATGAGAATAAAATCAGGGGGAGAAAATCTCTCTGAAAGAGCTATGGAAAAGCTGTTATATATGATCTTGTTTTTCACTGACTGGCTAAAACAAACACAAGCCCCTAGGAAAGTTGCTATCAGAAATGCCAGCCTCAAAGGTGTGGTTCTGGTGGGGGGCGGGAGGCAATGTCAAATGAAGGAGAGACACCTGTTGAGAGAATAGGAATCTCCCAATGAGCCATAGCTGAAAATGTAAAATGCTTGTTCAAATCTCCGGTTGCAAAGGCAAGAGACTTTGTTCAAACCTCCCAGGCAAGTCTAGTGAAAGAGAACCAGTTGACTCTCAGACCCGAAAAGAAATATGGGAAATGATATAAGGGACTGATATTATTATGGACTGATATAAGGGAAATGCATTCTGGGAAAGGTAGTTTTTCCGCTAAAGATGGCAACATTGCCCTGAAACACTTTTGTCAGCTCGAAAATATGTTCATGGTAAACTTAAAGTACAGCTTTTAAAAGAATAAGGAGGAAAATCGTCTAAGAGTTTAAGTGTCAGTTCCAATGAAAACTTGAAAGGATATGGAACTAGACGCTTTGTGGTTTGGGGCTCCAAAAATGCCTTATTTACCCTAATAGCTGTGCAAATTTTTACAGTAGTTGGATAACAAAAGCTACCTGTAAGAGCAGACAAGCCACTGTGCCATTTATACACTGAACATTGCCTTAGATATGAAGAAACTTATGTTGAAATTAAAAAAGTTCTTTGCATTTTGAACAAACTGCCTGCAATGAGTGATTCCTTTACAAATCTAATTAAGGAGACATGAGACATTCAAAAAAGAAATGACTGCTTTATAGATGGGAAACAAACTTCAGAAAATCTAGCTGTCTTAAAAAAATAGTTGCTTCACCTGAAAGATCCTTATAAGAAATCAATGCTAAATATTACAGCTGCTAATAGTGATAACATCAGGAGTTAAAGCTAATGAAGTGAAAATACTAAATCCTGAAAATGCTTTTTCTCAAAGTAAGCTAATGAAGGATATGTTTCATGAAAGAACATCTATGTTCTTGACTCCTTTGAATAGTAACAGTTTTGGTGAAAATATTGGAACTGACAACAATCAAGCCAAAATGTTTCAACAAATTCAAGACGATATTCACAAAAGAAAGCTGCCATGCTTTGTGGGCCATATTAGAACTTATTCCAATCTTCCTGGTCCTTTAGCTGAGGGTAATGCAATGGCTGCTAAACTAACAAAGATAGTAGCATTATCCCAAGTGGAAATGGCTCAACGGTCACATGCTCTTCATCAAAATAGCAAAAGCTTAAGAAAGCAATTCAATCTTACCAAAGAAGCAGTTTGTCAAATAGTTAAACGATGTGGGATATGTCCAAAACGTTTTCCTATCCCTCACTTAGGGGTAAACTCTCGAGGTCTTCTTTCCAATTATCTATGGCAAATATGTTACACATGTTGCAGAATTTGGCAAATTAAGATATGTACATGTGACCATTGACACTTATTCAGGATTTTTAATAGCTAGTGCACAACCTGGGGAAGCTACAAAACATGTCATTATGCACTGCTTGAAGTGTTTTTCATATATGGGTTTACCAAAAATTATTAAAACTGATAATGGTTCTGGATATAGTAGTAAGGCATTTCAACAATTTTGTACCCAATGGGAAACCGTACATAAAACATGTATTCCTTATAATCCCCAGGGACAAGATATTGTGAAAAGGGCTCATAGCAGTCTTAAAATACAACTTCAAAAAATAAATATAAAAAAGGAAGAAATTTACCCTCTATCACCACATAATGGATTAAATCATGCTCTTTTTGTTCTGAACTTTTTGAATATGGATATCTATGGACAATCTGTTGCAGATAGATTTTGGCACAGTGGGACCCAAGTGACTTTTTCTCAAGTGAAATGGAAAGATCCCTGCTCAGGATTATGGAAGGGCTACGATGCTGTGTTAATATGGGGTCGAGGACATGTTTGTGTTTTTTCACAAGAGGAGAATGAAGCTCGGTGGTTACTGGAGCGTCTGGTAAGGAGCATGGAACTAAGGAAAGGTCAGCTCCAATGACATTTCCTATAAAAGAACCAAAACAAAAGTGGCTAAATTAGTATTTCTGAAGTTTTGTCACAGGTTTTAATGCAAACAGTGAGGAAATAAGAGTTCAGAGCTGTGCTGCTTTTGGCTTTACTAGCTCCTATAGAAAAGTACTTTATATCACCTAATAGCTGTGCAGTATTTGGCAAAGAGCTTTACAGCAGCTAAATACGGTAATTTCACCCTCAGTGTGAAGTGAAGTTTTTTGGTAGAGCAAACCAAAAGTACTGCTGTAATAGAAATATTTGTCTGAATTGAAGTATTTAGGGGAGCTATTATGAATTTGGGTGAAGGGCCAGCCTCTAGTTAAAAACCGTCTACCGCTGACAGTGCATCTCTGCTGGTTCCAGAAAGGCTGAGACAACTCAGCAACTTTGGGATGTGGCTTCATCCTGAGAATGTTACAACCCCCTAGCAACAAGTATTACAACTCTATAATAACAACACTCACTAAATCCCAGTGTTTTATAACAAAGCTGACTATAAACTCTAAATTTTAGAAATGATGTATGTACTTCCTGTCTAGTTAAGAGAATCTTTCTAATAGAGATGGTGATAATAATTAAGAGTAAGAAGTAGAAAGACAAAAATAAGATATGTGAGTTTGTAGAAATTATTTTGTCTTGTTAGATCTGTGTTAAGAAATCTTTAGGTGTTTGCTAAGTTAGATATATGCTAATGGTAGCCTTATATAAGTTTGTAAAATAGATCTATAGAATTCCTTTAAGAATATAAGCTTGCAAGAAGTATATAAGGTAGTCTTAAGACATGTAATAATAAGCTTATAAGATGCTAGTTGTATATGTAAGTTTAATAAAAAATAAGATGGAGTGAATATAAGTATATAAGAATTAATAAGAAATATATTTGCTAAAGTAGTTCTATAGTTTCCTTAAAGTATAAATAAGTAGATGTTAATATGTTATGTAAGTTTGTAAAAATGTGTAAATGTTGAGTGAGTTTATGCTTAAGCACATATTATGTAAGTTTGTAAAAAAGTGTAAATGTTAAGTGTGAGTCTATTCTTAATGTGTATGGTGAAAAATCCTGAGATACAGAAGTTAGTGTTCTAGCAGACGGCAAAGCAGGCAGTCTGAGCAGTTTTCAAAAGTTCCAGGAGCCGCTAAGAAGCTAAGAATGGCGGACGCTAGAACCAGCACAAGGCATCCGCAGCTGAGATCTGTGGAAAATCTACACAACACAGAAAAACCCGAGCTAACATCAAAAATGGTACGGTTTAGAATACTGGTGTACCTAAAAAGGTCTCTGGCTTGAGAATAAAGTTTAGAGACGCTTGTTTGAACAAAAATTGTTAACTGCAAAAAGTTTTGGTTGAAAACATCTCTTCATATTTAGAAGTGAAAGCCTGATACCAGAATTTATTTCTTGTCTGAACTTTTTGAACTTAAAATGAAATAAAATTACAAAAAGATTTTGGTTATGGATTTCTCATGTTTGGAAGGCTAGTACCAGAATTTATCATTTGAATTTTAATACTTAGGAAATGAAATTAACAATAGAAATTTCATTGCAATGGGACAATTTTGAGTTTATTCATAGTAATGACCTAGGAATGAATTGTTTCAATTGATTCAATTCATGAATCACCAGTTAATAAAGCATATATGCATATACAAGACTGCATCTTGATTCTAGGTAGAAATAAAATGGAATTACTTAAGGAACTGGTTTTGTGTTACAAATGGAACTATTTAAATGGAAAAGTTTGGGTTCCTCTAATTAGGTTTGAGATTTTGTTTAAAAAATTATAAAGAAAAGGAGGAGTTATGGGATTGAATTATGTTCACAGAAACCATTTGTAGCTGGAGGGCTTCTCTCCAGGTTCCCCAAGCCCCGCAGTCCCACAATCCACATATAAAATAATCACTCAGACGCTTATATCACTTATAAACTGTATGGCCGTGGCAGGCTTCTTGCTAACTGCTCTTTTATCTTAAATTAACCCATTTCTATAAATCTATACCTTGCCACGTGGCTGGTGGCTTACCAGAGTCTCTACATGCTGCTTGTCCTGGCAGTGGCTGCAGTCTCTCTCCCCCTTCTTCCTGTTTCCCCAATTCTCCTCTCTCTTTGTCCCGCCTATACTTCCTGCCTGGTCACTGGCCATCAGTGCTTTATTTATATAGAGTGATATCCACAGCACTTCCCCTTTCTTCTTTTTTTAAAAAGGAAGGTTTTAACTTTAACATGGTAAAATTACATATAACAAAACAATTACCGAGCAAGAATTATAGTTACAATATTAAAGAAGATGTCCTATCTATCTTATATTTGTGAGTTTAAGGTTTTATAGCTAACTTATCTTTTATCATAACTGAGGAAATTACGACTATCTAGTCTTCAACCACATCAAAGACCCGAGAAGGAACATAATGGTACCTGAGAAATGGTAGACGGATGCAAGCAACTTTCGGGAATCTTGCAAGAGTAGACCAAGACAGCTGGCAGCCTGGACAGTCACCTAATAATGTTTCTCAGCATTGTTGGTGCATTCAAATTGGCTACAGGCCTAGAGTATATGACAGACCATTTTTAGAAGCAGGAATTCTGAAAGACCATCTTACCCTGTCTTGGCAGAGTACAGTGGTCGCTTTCCTTGTGTCCTGCTTGTCCAGAAAGGACAGCATTGCATTTGTACTGTCAGCCATCAAGGCAAGGGCAGTTCTTTGCCCAGTAGGCCATTTTGTGCCAAAAAGACAAACTTCCAAATGGAAATGTCTTAGAAGCCCAACATTCTCTCGGGATCAAATTGGTGTAGCCAGGAGCAATTGTGTCTCACGTCAACAGAATTCTAAGTTATTTAAATGCCATATTTTCTAGGTCTATGAAGTGTTTGAAGATTACCTATCTATCTGAAATATATCTATGTATACCTAGAAGACTTAACTAACATGGCTACAAATATGATTATCATAGATGACTAATTATTAATCTATTTTTAATTATCCATTACAATTTTAAATGAGTTACATAAACATAATACCTCAAACAAGAATAGAAATATATATATATATGCAGTATAACAAAATTAACTTCAAGTTTGTATCAATAAACTAAAATTTATACCAATGTAAAACATTTTAAACATAAAATAAAATCTATACCAATGTAAAACATTTTAAACAAGTTGTTCTTTAAAAGTAGGTTCATTAATCTACCCTTTTATCTTATCATCTCCATATCCTCCTATATATCATATCCCCTTTTCTTTTTTAGAAAGAGATCACATTTATAATCAACCTGTTTTAAATAAAAATATTGGTTTTTCTCTGTCCCACACCAGAGGGCTCTTCTGATTTGGGACACAAGAATCCCTTAACCATTTTTTTTTTTAAAGCAATATGTCTGGGTTTAGAGGGGGAGTGAGCCAATTCCACCTCTAAAGCCAGCTTGGTATATTTGGGAATTTGGGCATAGCATCTCTTACTACTTCCTGCTGGAGGGGGGCGCTGTATCTTATGGGGACGCAAAGAAAATTTTAGACCTATGGGGTAGTCCGTGAGGCTGTATTATGTGAACCAGTTGCCTTGAAACCGATCTGGATGTTGGATCATCTGGGCCATGGTGTCATAGGAGTCCTTTCAGGGGGGTCTTGGCTGGTGAAACCTGATGTATCTTAATCTGGAACAAGTCCACAGCCTCTGGCTTTCTGTGGAAACAAAAGCAGAACCTCTTTTCCAAAGTAATATATCCTTATATCCAAATTTTGAAGTCAAGGTACCTTTAAAATATACATTTTGGCATAACTCAACAGCTTTTGTAATCAAATGTTTTTTTTTTAGTTATGAATATCAAAGAGAACATAATCCAGATTCTCTGTGTGGTAGCCATCTTTATGCACCCTGGTTTTGTGGAGTTAAGGAAATATTTAAGTTTGTGAATACATCGAAGTTTTTCCTATGTTCTGTTAGCAAGAAAATTCAAATGATTGAGTTAAAGTTGTAAGACGGAGAAAATTGTTAACTATATATAGCACCATATATGCTAATTCAAATGGTTCTGTTAAGAGTTTGCTTTGAGTTATAAGATTGAGAGAATTGTGACTATGTATAGCAATATTTATGTTAACCTGTTAATGGTAATGATGAACCTAAGGGATTCTTTAAGTTTGTAGTGGCCTTAAGAGTTTTTGGTTTAGAAAGGAGTTTGAGTTTTTGGTTTAGAAAGGACTGCTGTAGTCACCTTGGACCTAATTCAAAAGAGAAATGCCATCTTTGTCATCCTCTACTCCCATATTGGGAGGTGTAACAGCTATGGAGATTGCTGTAAGCCATTAATAGTTATTTTTTTATATATTAAGAAAGGGGGACCTGTGGGAACCCATTCTAGGGTTCCTCGTGGCTTTACCCAGCATGTCCATATAGAGGATGATTAGGCCTGAGTGCAGGTGTTGGAGATGGTCTGCACTTGGCTGTGCTGGGGGAGGAGGTCTTTTGCTCCACCCCTTGGTGTCTCTATAAAAACCCTGAGGCAGAGACAGTTGGGGGGCCACTGGAAAAGTTTCCAGGCCCTCTTGAGTCTATCCTTTATTTTCTGTTTATCTCTGCAAGATTCTCCACAATAAATCCTTCTATCTAATATTTCCTGCTGCTCGCACTCAAGAAAACTCTGGGGAGCTGTGGGATTGGTGGGTAAATGCCCCACAGGTCCCTAAAGAGTAAGAATAAAAATAAAAACAACAGAAACTACATATAAGTTTATGAAATAATGAAAAAGTTATATAGTAAGTACATATATAGATAAATAAAAAAGACCTAAATAGAAAGGCATTTTGTGTTTATAGATTAGATACTTTAATTAAATTATGCTATCAATATTATCTATAAAAATTACAAATTCAATGCAATTTCTATCAAAATTACAATACCTATTTTATTTTACAATAATGTATAAGTTAAGTTAGAGAATTACAAGGATCCACAAATATCCATGTTAAACAGTGGTATATAAGTCATACTTAAGAAATTTATTTAATAAAACTTCAGTAATCAAAACATAATAATGCAGACATCCATGGCTAGGCCCCGGGTGGAACGCTGGGAGTCTAATTAGTAAGAAAGAGGAGGGTTTATATGAGCGAGAATTGTTGAAACCAAGGTTGGATAAAGCACAGGGACAAATAACCAAATGAATGGAAACACATGAACTATGAACCAAAAGCTGAGGGGCCCCCAACTGGATCAGGCCCTCTGAATAGGTGAGACAGTTGATTGGCTTGATCTGTTTGGGAAGCATCTAGGCAGTGGTACCAGGTCCTGGGCTTGTTGCATGAGTTAGCTGTTTGAAACCTGGGACTTATGCAGGGATGCTTGGCTCAATCTGGGAGGAGGGGACTGGACCTGCCTGGACTGAGTCTATCAGGTCAATCCCAGTCCTCGGGGGAGACCTTGATCTGGAGGAGGTGGGAATGGGGGTGGGCTGGGGGAGGCGGAGGGGGCAGGAAGGGAGAGAACAAGGGAATCTGTGGCTATTATGTAGAACTGAATAGTATTGTAAAAAAATAAAAATAAAAATAAAATAAGACTGCACAACAAAGAAGTCAGTTGAACAGAATTGAGTGCCCAGGATGGAACCCACACAAAGTAGAAACAATGAATTCTAACAAGCATCCTAAAAGGGTTAAATGAAAATGAAAAATTCTGTCAAGCAAATTGTGCTTGGAAAACTAGATATCCACATATAAAGGAAAATAAAATTAAAGCCTTATTTTTCACCATACACAACTACCAAATAAACAATGATTAAAGAGCAACTGAAATAAGTCAGTCTTAGAAAGGACAAATGCTGCCTTTTCTCTCATTTGTGGGTCTGTGATATAAACACATAAAATTATATATACACAGAGACACAAAAAAAGTGAAACTGCATAGAGGATAAAAGTCAACTAACTAGGCAAGGGATTAGAAAGGGAGGATATTAAGAAATGGTCAGAAATGTATACAACATTTTGTTGATGTATGAAAATGACTATGTAATCCAATTTAATAAAATAAAAGAATTTGTAAATATTTACATATAAAATTCTGACCACAAAACTCTTAGGGGAGGAACAAAAAAGCAAGCTTTCGAATGTTATATTGGATATTGATTACTAGAAAGTAAGTTGAAAGTGTAAATGTTAAGAAAGTAAGACTACATTAAACTAACAAAGGTTCTGTTTTGAAAAGTAAAGGAGCAATTTGAAGGAATCCATAGTAGAAGATATTTGAAAGCTAATTATATTATAATTTCTTTTATTTTTGTGTGTGTATGTCTCTGTCTCTCTCTCTCTGTGTGTGTGTGTGTGTGTGTGTGTGTGTGTGTGTGTATGTAAATATATGTGAAATGCTATGAAGAGACCAAAAGAGGGCATCAGATGCTCTGGAGCTGGAGTTATAGGCAGTTGTGAGTTTCCCTTCATGGGTCTGGGACTAGAACTCTTATTCTCTGGACGAACCAAAAGCACTCTGTAACTGCTCCATTATTTCTTAAAAATTCTATAGTTGCCAGTGGATTAAAATGCAAAATATGTAAAAAAGACTATAAAACTCCCTATCAAATACAAGTAAATAAACAAAACCAACCAACTTCCCCTTCAAAATGCAGAGAAACATAGCCAAAGTCAAACTAAACCAAATAAAACAAAAATAACTGACATATTTTCAAATATTTTATACAAACTCTCAGTAAGTTAATGTAGAGAGATTCAAAATAACTAAATATTATGTCAAACAAACTTTAAACACCAGACATATTTATGCTGTAACTGTTTGTATGGCCATGTACTTTTTTTTTTTTTTTTCTGAGGCAGGGTTTCTCAGTGTAGTTTTGGTGCCTTTTGTGGATCTCACTCTGTAGACCAGGCTGGCCTCAAACTCACAGAGATCCACCTGTCTCTGTCTCCCAGTTGCTGGGATTAAAGGAATATGCCATCACAACCCGGCAGGCCATGTACTTTTAAAAGAAGACATATAGATCCTTTGAGTATTATTGATGAATATTTAAAGAGGTTCTACCATTATGAAATGAATGGGTCAGAATGTGACTCCATCTTAGACACAGAACAACTGCATTGTAAAAAATGACCTTAGCCAAGTTTAGCCAATCAGCTAAACAGTTTCAAACCTAGCCTTATAAAGCCTGTGGGGAGGGTTGGCAGTGCAAAGTTACAGAATATGGCTATTACAGATCATATATGACTAAAATGCTTGCAAAGGGTGGAACTTTTACTAGCCCAATCTACTCAACATGAACCCCATGTAACTGCTACTTGACTGACCAATTAGAACAAAGATTATATCTCCATGCTCAGAATGCCAAAAGTCCTTTGTTAAAGGGGCTGAATGCCTTTGTCCTTGGTCATCATTGCTATTTTCTGTAGATGATCAACCCTTGCATGCTGGCTATTTCTGCAGAATAAATGCTCTTTGTGCTTATGTACTAGTTGAGTTTAGAGTCTTCAGCAATTCTCAGACTATTAAAGAAAAACAATTTTATTCCCTAAAACAATCTTTAAAATAAATTATAATATCCAATGTTTCTATTTTTATATATATATTCAAAGACACTACAATTAAGTAGATATCATAAAGAGATATCTACATTTCCATGATCATTATGTAATTGTGATATGGAAATAACTTAATGTTCATTAGGGTAGAGACAAGAAAACTTTTTTTTTTTTACATAAAATGAAATATTATCCATCATTTAATAAGGAGACCCTGGCATACACAACAAAGTAGAATGATCTCGAGGTCATTATGAAAAAATATAGTAAAACTGTCACCAAAGGATGACCACAGTATTAATTTACTCAGATGAGCTTTCTATAATTTTCAAACTCATTTAAGCCAAGAATACTTATTAGGAGTTGGGAAAATGGAAAACAAAAACTCTGGTCAATGGGTACAATAACTAAGTTACACACAACTAATAAGTTCTAGAAGTCTGCTATAAAGCATCTTGTCTATTGTTTAAGTATAATTCTTACTCCAGGAAGGCCCATGCAGGCTGACATTGTGGTAGAATGCCCTGGAAGGTTGGAAATGACAAACTTTCTTCCATCCAGGCCTGGATTCAGCACTTTGAGACTTTCCACCCCAATAGCTACTCCTTCTAAGAGGTTCTAGAGAGCATGGAGGAGCCCTCCCTGCAGAACCAGACATCATTAATAAATAGGGGTGGTCCTAGGCCTACAGCCAGCTCCCAGCAGGGAGTCACTACAGCTGCAGCTCTTGTTGCTTGGCCCTGCTGTGAGACAGAGATCTTGACTTGTGTGAGAGAAGGCTATGGTGGATGAGGGAACATGTAGTCTTCCAGTAGGTTTGGCAGAGTGGTGTGAAGTAGCCTGGGGTATGTGCAGATTCAGTCCCCAAACACTCTTCCCAGCAGCATGATGATAGCCCTGGATCTGAGCATTGACAGGATGACCAAGATGAAGAATGGCTCATTTTCTGGATTTGTGTGGTGGCTCACAGAGGCTTCCTAGTGAGACTATACTCAGGGTCAGAGAATCTCAGTTTGCTTTACTCAGCAAGGCTGAATAATGAGATGGTCTGGCTAGGGGCATGTTTACCAGGTGTTTGGAATAGTCTACATTTAGCTGTGTGGTGTGCTTTGATCTTGCAAGGGGGAGGTCTTTTGCCTCTCCCCTTGGCATATTAGAAAAAGCCTTTTGAATAAAGCTCTGTGCTATATGGGTATTGACTCGGGGCCCTCCTGAAGCCTTCCTGTGTCTGTCTTTCTCCTCATCACTATCTTTCTACCTAATATTTCTTCATCCCTCTCTCCTCCACCCAAGAGCCCTTCAAAAGGTGGGAGCAGGCCAGAGCTAGTCTCCCACAGACTCCCACAGATTTGATGCTACCCCTGGAGATCATTCATGTTTTTATCCCTGGTCCATGATATTGCCCCAGGCCGTGTTGAAGACTGAGTTTCATATGGATGTCTGTGGTCTAAGCTGCTGGTGGTATCCATGTCTATGTTTGTGGCTGACGCTATGGCCAGAGGCAAGGAGGATATCTGTAGTTTGTGCTACCACAAAATGCCACCTTAGTGTCCATGGTCTGGATTGCTGCCAGAGTCCCTGACAATATCTGTGGCCAATGCTATTGCTGAGGGCCGTGTTGGGGCCCATGATCCTGCTGCACCTGGGAGCCATGTTCATGTCCATGGCCAGTGAAATCAATGAAGGCCACGTGGATATCTGTGGTCTGTGCTACAACCTGAAGCCATGATGATGTCAATGGTTCTTGCTGCCACCAAGGGCCAGGTTGGATCTGTGGTCCTGTAGTTTTAGGTCATGTTGATGTCTGTGATCCCTATTACCATTAAAGACCAGTCAGAGGTCTGTAGCCTGTGCTGCCACCTGGAGTCATGTTGATGTCCTTGGGCCAGGCTGCTGCCCAGGGCTATGATGGTGGTGGTGGCCAGTCCTATAGCAGGAGGCTGTGTGTCTGTACTACCGTTGGAGAACCATGACACATGCTGTTTCGGAGGGCATGTGGCTGTCTGTGATCTGAGCCATAGCTACAAATTATATGGGAGTCCATAAATTGTGCTCCTGGTGACTATAAAGGACATGGAAGCTACTTTTGCAGGTATTGATTACTTCAGACTAACAGTTGAGAAAGAGACTCATAGAAGTGTTCTGTCGTCGTCCCCCCCCCCCCCCGCCCGAAAAGTAACTGCTTAGAGAGGAAGCCATCTAGGAAAACTCTTAAAAATTGTGATAAAGATGCTGTAGTGTAGCTCTCCCCACAACTTATGGCTTCTGGAGGTATGGGTAGGGAAAGGCTCCATTTTCTTCAAGAGGCTGACCACTGGTACTTTGACCATGCTCTAGTGGATATATGACCAACATAAATTTTACTGTGGTTTTGAGTTTTTCTTTTCTTTTTTCCTTTTATTTGGGGTGGGGATGAGGTCACAAAGGGGGCAGATCTGAGATGACTGGGAAGTAACTGTGATTGGGGTCTATTATGAGATATACCCCAAAAATGAATAAAAATATCATATTGGAAAAAATAGTTTTACTCCAATTAAAAGAAAAATCATCCAAACCTCTGCATGATAAACTAGAAGCCATTGTTGAAAGTTGTGATAATTGGAAGGATATGACATTCTGAAATATTAGAGATAATTATTTTAGGTGTCAATTCTCCCTTAATAGAGATATATAAGCTGAACACTTTAAATAAAAACTACAGTGAGCTTTCTTTTTTCAGGCAATGTTAGATGATTATGAATACTAATATATCACCAATGGGGAATGTTCAGTAAGGAATGCCACCCCTAGCAATGTCCTATCAGCATATAGACAAAGAGACTGGCCAGTGGACAGGACACAGTTTCCAGAAATATCCACACAAAGACATAGTAAGATTATGGTAATGTGCCAGGCATAGTGGCACATTCCTTTAATCACAGCCCTTGATAGGCAGAGGCAGAAGGATCTCTGTTAGTTAGAGGCCAATCTGGGCTACATACTGTGTTCCAAGAGAGCCAGAACTACATAGAGACCCTGTTTAGAAAAACAAAACCAAACAAACAAACTAAACTAAAAAATTATGATAATGTGGCATTGTGGATGTTTGACAAAAATCTTATTTTCAGAAATGAAAATAAATCCTTCAACTGGATATTTATGTGGTTAAATATATTTGCTGTTAATCTTTGATGAATAAAATTTCAATTTCAGTGTATTTTGTAGACATAATAACTAAAAGTTAGGAAAGATGACATATATACAGTTTAGGGAACAATAAAGATTTCAAAGGGAAACACAGCTATATTAAGAAAAATAGTAAATAAGAGTACATTAAAATTAAAATTTTGTCATCAGAGAGTAATATTAACATTTAATTAACATTAAAGGCTTCAGGCACAGAATGTACATTTTCAACACCTACATAAAAGAAATAACTTGTCCAGACTACTTTATAAAACTCCTGAATTGATAAAATAGAGGAATTATATAAATAACAAAGAAAGAATTTTACAGAAACTTCAAGAAAAATACCCAACTTTGGATCCAACATGAAAACAAACATTTTGCTAGGAGATATTAAAAAAATGAAAAGTCAATCCACAATTAAACTCCTCTATTTTAGTGCTTAAAGGTCTAACCTATTTTTTTTAAAGATAAGTAATGGAAAACCTGATTTAGAAATATAACATCAAGAACTTTACTGCAGTTTTAGTCAAGCTATAACTTCACTGGAAGTATATGTTATATTAAGTGGATATAATGCCAAAAAGATTGTGTTCCTTGACATATATTCAAAAGAGAGCAATGGTAGCTTTTCCAGAAGGTGATGCACATTAATTTCAAGATAATATTATTTTGTGGGGTTTTAAGGTGCCATAATGGGCAAAGGTGCTTGCCAACAAGACTGATGACCTACTGCAACATGTGAGCAGTAAATACAGTTAATAAACTTTATCTTATTCCTTAACTAGGGAAGTGGCAAAGAGGAGGGCTATAGGCTGGGAAGCTAATGGGTCAGTTGTACAATTCTGTCGATGTGACATTTTATTAACAATGATAATTATAATATACCAGCATTCTTTCCTTTACCACCATAAATATAACGATTCCAAGACAAAATTAATTTACTTGAAAGTAGAATTAAGTTGTGTCTCTAATAAATGTAGGAAACTTGACCATTTGTTCAGATTATTTTCATTAACTGCACATTTAGCATGAAAAAGACACTTTCAAAATACGAACTTAAAAGTATAAAAAAAGTCGGATTTTTCTTCAAGAAAAACTACAAAAGTTTTTGTTCCTCACAAGCAGGTTTGATAATACAAAGATTTTCACTGAGTCAATTAAAATATTTTTCAGTGTGACTGTCTCTGTACAAAAACTTCAACTAAATTTACAGTTCAAGATTACAGCAGAAACAGAATTAAAGTGGGTTTATATTGAATATTGAAAGATGCCCTAAACTCTAACTGGTTAGTTCATTTTCAGCACACTTTCTAAAGATTCTTGCTATATCTTAGAGACCTTGGCAGGAATCATGATCTTTTTGACCAACTGTCATGAGATGTGATAATATCATATGTAATAAAATTTCATCTTATTTCTTAATAATTGATAAAATTTCAATCTTCAATAGGTATTCTTCTCCATGCACAATAGTTATTCTCTGTCTTAATTTACAGATATATTTTAGAGAGTGGGATTTATTTTCATCAACCAATCTTTTTCCTTTTACATATGTAGTGCTTCACAAACTCAGGCTTTTTCTTAACTTGTATACAAAGTAACCTCATTTACATGACATTGCACAGTATAATTTTTCAGTTTATTCAGATGACTAAAATATTGAACATGATGATTACTCATAATGAAAATGATGAATAAATAAAAACCTTCTTGATATACACAATATTGAAACTCTAGGATCATTTTATTATGAAAAATGAAGTGTATCAATAGCTGAAGCTCAAATTTTCATTAACTTTCAAAATAAGAAGTATGAAGTCAATTCATGAAGCACAAAAATGTGAATAAATGTTTTCTAAATGTGTCTAATAAAAGAAGTGTTTCTACAGTTAAGATAATTGGAATACATAATGCAAATGAAAACAAACTATATTGAGTGAAAAATAATTGTTACTAAAGAAAAGAATATTAATGATATGAAATACTGTTATTGTTCCTATTAAATAAGTAAATTTATACAAATGGTTATTGATCAAACAATTTTGGAAAATGTACACAACATAAGTGGTTTGGAATGTCCGCATGAGAGACTTAGATCAAGTTTTTAGTTAATTACAATGTACAGGATAGTAGGTCCTGATACATGAACTAAGTCTTGCTTACAAATCTCTAAGGTGAAGTAGCTATTTATTCATGGAATAACTTACTGTTGTTGTATTATTATATTTATTGTGGTTTAGTGGATTAATCGCTGGAAGCTTAAAGGATTACACAAACCATTCAAGGTAGTAGATAAGTATAAACTAACATTGAATGTAAGCAATTGTGTAACAAAAGAGCAGTTTAGAAAATAGATCATTTAAATCTATTCACCTGTCATCTTGTGCCACTAAAAATTTCAGCTAATGATTATTTACCTCTTTAAAATGCAATGGTTGTTTGGTAGTGTATTCCAAGTACTGTGTTATTAAAACATATAATAATACTCTCGCACATGAGATAATTAGAATGTAATGCATGAACATTAACACCTGAGACATTTTTAAATGATCAGATCTTTTTTAACTTGTCATATATGTATTACTTAATTGAAGGACCTGCAACAATATGGACACATCCATCATAAATGAGCAATTTATTGAGGATGAATGTACAGAGCAGCAAACAAGGAGAAATGTTTACAAATATGGGGTCTTGTTTCAATGTAGGTGCTCTAAAAATCAGTAACTGAGACAAAGTCACAAGGCTTAAGTGTGAGTTGACTATGAGAATAAAAAGTAGAGAAAATATAAGACAAAAGCAGCATAATGGACACAGTGGTGTATTTTTAAGATGACTGTTTTCCACCTTGCTCAAATTTGCTAGGACCTTTGAAAAAACAGAACAAAGTAGCTCCCAAAAAGACAATGGATCAAGTTATTTAGTTAAAAGCCTGCAATTAACTACCCCTCAGATTTCTGAGATATGTCTAAGCAGTTTTCCACCTACATTATTTTTTGAGAAAAAAAATATGTCCTTCAAGAACATTGCTGATTTGTTTATAAATTTTCTGCATTATTCATGTTTGTTACACACAATGACCAGTGTGTGTAAAAGTATTGATCCCATGCTAATTTCAATAACAGAATACATTGCTGAACTTTCCAAAGTGTTATCATGTAAATAGATTCTATATGCTAACTTTATGCTGTTTAAATTTATATTTTTATATTAAAATCAGAAAATGCCCATTCAGTGTTCTCTAAAGAGTATTCATGTTCTATAAGTAATGTTCAGATATTGTCCTCCATTTTAGAAATATTTTGGTGTTTAAAATAATTGAATGCTGGAGATACCTAACATTGACTTCTGACTTCCATACACAGGTGTACATACACACACATGTGTAAAACACACACACATGCACACACACACACACACACACACACACACACACACACAATTGAAAAATAATCTCATTAACATTAGGGTCTGAAGACTTTCTTTCACCTGTGCCGGAATTTTGATTAGCTTGATCTTGTGCATGTCTGAATAGGTATCTACAGATTCCAGCAGATCATAAGTATGATAGCCATTACATATTCATCAGGAGGTAGAGTGGGAGTGTTGATAAAAGTCTCCTATTTGGGGGTGAACATAGAGCCTCTCCTTCTCATCACTTTGACCAATTATGTATCTTTGCATTATTAATTGCTACTCACTTCAAAAAGCAGTTTTTCTAACCATGCTTGAGAGGAGCCCATGCTTATGGTTATAAACATAAATATTTATAAGACAAGTAGACAATGTCACTCCAGAAAAATAACAATTACAGGTTCTATCTAAATTCATGTGCTTTTGACCAGGACTACAGTACCAGATGTGGAATTTCCTCCTGATAAACAGGCCTTAAATCTAGTTATAATGCAGTTTAAAAAACAGTGGTGTCAGGATAGCAACAATGAGCAGCTCACTCTTATGGAACACATTGTCTACCCTGGACAAGATTACTGGGATCCTCATGCCTTAGTCAGGAACTATTGGCAGTTAATATTTGTCCAGAGAGGGAGAAACATTGTTTCTTGGGGTTATTTCCATGAATAGATTCATCATGCTTCTGTGGATGGTTACACACCTGTGCACACATGGAACACACTGAATAGACTTGATGGTTTCTCAAAATAAAAATACAAAATCGAGAAAGGTACATATTTGGGAGACATTAGAGGAGTTGGAGGGGAAAATGGGACCAGATGCTACCGTTTTTCATTATACACGTGATTTTAATTCTTGAGGAAAAAGATATTTACACTTTTTCGAAAGCCCTTAAGGAGCTGAAGAGATGGCTCAGAGGTTAAGAGAACTCCCAGGTTAAGTTCAGAGTTTAAGTTCTCTTTCAAAGAACCTGGGTTCAATTTCCACATAGGTTCCACATGATGGCTCACAACTAGTTGTACTTTTAATCTCTTTTTGAAATATGTGTAATTTTTCCCTTTAAGGGAATTTGTATTTGGATTTAAACATGAAAGTGTATAATATATATTTTCACTTATTTTGTACATGCAACGTGATTTTCTTCTCTTTCAAGTATATGTAACTAACTCCATGGAAAGGGTGCACACAAAAACACTCATTCAGGATAGTTTTTTTAAAAAATCATTTATCTCGAAATGTTTCTACATCAAGCAATATGAAATATTCATACTTCAATGTAGATTTCTTTAATAATCCTGAACAAATTTGATTGCCTTAAAAAGTCTCAAATGAGTGTTGTGTGATTTCCCTCCTCACCCCAGGAAGAAGTAAAGAGACATTTGCTTATCCTAGATTGGGTAAAAATGACAGACTAAAGAAGTGATTACTGTTGTTCCAATCTTAGATGAACTTTTAATAATAATAATAATAATAATAATAATAATAATAATAATAAAACAGAGCCAGATATCAGGGTGAAAGCTGAAAGATCAGAGAAGCGGAGCAGCCAGCCATAAGCTCTTACCTCTATGAAATCTTCAGCCTAAAGAGAGTGAGTTCCTGTTTCCTCAAGACTTATATACCTTTTCTGCCCTGGCATATTACTTCCTGGGATTAAAGGTGTATGTGATTCCCAAACAAAGGCATGAGATCTCAAGTGCTGGGATAAAGGTGTGTGTCACCACTGCCTGACCTGTTTCTAATCTAGTGACTGGCTCTGTCCTCTGATCCTCAGGCAAGTGTATTAGGGTACACAATATATCAACACAGATTACAGTTAAGTTTAACTTAATGTTAATGTTGGGGTGATACTTACAAGGTCAGAAGTAAATGGTTACTGACTGCAACATGGTGATTCAGTAAGATTCTAAACAAAAATAAAAACACTGAAACTCTGGTGATGGTACACACAGCTGCATCTCTGAAGTTCCCTGCGTCACATTCAGTTTAGATTTTTTCTCTCCCAACAACTACTCTTTGCTTATGTCGCCTGAAGGATAGTCTGTGAAAGTCTTGTCATGTTAGGAAATCCTTGTGCTTTGTGAGTTTCTGGAATTTTCTTTTGCTCCTTGCTTCCCTCCACAAAGGATTATTTCAGTGTGGAGGAACCAGCTGCCTAGCACTTAACTTCTTCCTCTGACACTTAATATTTGTTCTAATTTCTTACACAATGTTCTCTGACCTACCGAGGGCAATATTCAGATGTCTGGTTTTTGTTTTTTGTTTGTTTGTTTTTGTTTGTTTGTTCATTTTTGCTTTCATTATTGCTGAGTATAAGGCTTACCTGCTGCAACACTCACTCATGTATTCTCAGCAGTTTGACATTTAAGAAACTGCAGTAATGATTGTCTTCTGGAACAAGCTTTTCTGAAAAAGAGAGAAAGCAGTAGAAATCTATAAGCATTAACAAAAATGTCTAGGAGACAAATTGATAGGCATATCATATCCATCTAACCGAACAATAGAAGTAGCATTTCTAATTAATCCTATTACCTTCCCAGCCATAGATTTTTTCCCCTAGCTTACAAGACCAAGTATCTATCACTATGTATTGGTTCTGAAACCCAATTGTAAAGTAGTTGGTCTTATCCATTGCAATCAAGTCACTATTGCAAGACTATGATTATCTTCTCATCCATTTGCATAATCAGACAGGACTGGCAATGACCACTTTCTGCGAGGGGTCAGCATAGTGGTTTCTACTATGATTCAGCAGAGAGGAAGCCTCAAACTCAGAGCTAACATTGAGGCATTGCAACATCTTTAGCAATGGGGATTTATCATCTAACTCTTCAGTGTAACCCCAGCAATAATAAGAAACTTGTTTTCTGTGTGACCTTTAGTGGTCTCCCTGGCCAACATCTCAAAAGACAAATGTGTGAATTCTGAGTACAACACCTTAGATGACTAGTCCATCTTGAAAGCAACCTTATAACTTCTTGGAGTCCCTCTTTGTAACCCTACAGGTTCATTGCATTCAAATGTTTTGATGTTTTTATTCTGCTTCCAGATGCTGGAGATAGCATTACACAGTAAAATTATTTTTTGGAAGATAGACATGATTTCTGCAAGACCACTGCTACTATTCTCCATGCCCCATCCAAGCAAATGCAAATGGTTTGGGATTCAGGGCCTAGAAGTTGTATAAAAAGACATGTTTTCATTTCCAGTTCATCAAGAAAAGACCCCAGCACATCCACCCACTCTTTCATTAAAAGGGCAGTGTTAGGTATGGTGGCACAGATGGTGGGGTTGTTCATATTGATAAGCCTGGATAACGGTAAAGAGGAAACATGTCCTTTCTCATTACCACCTTGGGTGTTTAAGCTGATTTCTAGGTTTGACAAGTTTAGGCTTGCATGGTGTCTGGCATTTTGTCATATTTACTCTTTAGAAACTCTGACTTGACACTAACCTTGCTCCTGTTGCTTTTGAGTGACCCAAACAGTCTCCATAATTTGCATACACTTTCTTTAAGAATTTCAACATTGCCTCTTGAATATTTTAACAGCTCAAAAGTGTGATTTTCAGGTTTGAAGTTCATGATATCTATAAGAAAGTCGATCAGTAACAATTGTATGCCCTTAAAGTTCCCTACAAGTCATTCTGTCAGGATGGAGTTTACTTTCTAATGCCACGAATTATGCAACTTTTGACTCTAGGGGCAATATGAAGAGGCTCTATTTCTTGACTCCTCAATTTCAACAGCACTCTGATTGGTGGTGTCTGTCCTTGTGTAACATAATACCATATGACAAGCTTAGCAGCTCTTTAATTTCTTGTTTAATGGTTTGTCTTAATTCAATCCAGATGCAGAGAATTACTTGATTATCATGGTTTCCTGTAGGGGATGTTACTAAGGGACTATCATCATGCTGAATCATATATTTTTCCTTCCATTCTATTAAAGATCAAATATGCTAAGCAGTGGTGGTACATAACTTTAATCCCAGTATTAGGGAGGCAGAGGCAGGTGGATATCTGTGAGTTTGAGGCCAGCATGGTCTACAGAGTGATTTCCAGGACAGCCAGAGAAGCCCAGTCTTGGGGAAAAAAATCAAAGACGAAGGACATCGTCTATCATTTCCATCAAAATCTTTCCCTCTTCATCATCTATTTCTCCCCTTGGCTTCCAAGTTTTGGATCCCAAGAAGTGCTCTTTCACACAGATCAAATTTGTGCAGAACTCAGTTATATCCAATCCTTATTTTCCCCTATTTTCCTTCCAGACCAAAGACTGATACAGAAGAGACTTCACATATTTTAACATTGTTATTCTGATTTTTTCCATGCAAGAATTTTTCTTGGGAAGAGGGCAGAAATCTCACCTTAGTCATGTGTCTTGTTGCCCATAACTGATGCCTTGAAATAACCACCACAACCTACTTATAGTGGCATCTCATATATCCCATATTTAGGGATTGTAATATATTCTGAAGTTACCCAGTCATCTTGATGATATCACTTTATGTGCATGTAAGACCATATTCATCAAAGAAGAATGTAACTCCAAACCATGTAGAGGAATATGGCCATCATAGAATCTACAGCAAGGAGATGTACCAGCACACACCCTCAGTGAAATATGCCCTATCTGATTGTCCCAGTAAATGCTCCTCCATATTAAGGTATACCTCAGTTACATGTCTTATCACCCATATTATAGGCTATGCTACTGATCCTCTGTAGTTCAACTTTGTTTCTGTTGGTGTGGTAGTTTAGATGAGAATGACCTCAATAGAATCATCTATTTGAATGTTTGGTGGTGGAAATGGTTGGCAATGATTAGGAGGTATGGCAGGAGGTGTGTGTGTGTGTGTGTGTGTGTGTGTGTGTGTGTGTGTGTGTGTGTGTGTGATTGGAGGTAGGCTTTGAGGGTTCAAAAGCCCATATCATCCCCACTTAGGTCTCTATCTCTATTTCTCTCACTCTCTCTGTGTCTCTCTCACTTGCTCTGTGCCTCTCTCTGCCTCTCTGTCTGTCTGTCTCTGTCTCTCTCGCTCTGTCTCTCTCTCTGTTTCACGATGTAAATTCTCAGCTACTGTCCAGTGCCATACCTGCCCAATATTATATATATATATATATATATATATATATATATATATATATATATAATAAGTTGCCTTGGTAATGGTGTCTCTTCACAGCAATAGAAAAATAAAACAAAGCTATTGGTCCTTATTTGGGTATCAAGTGTTTTGGGTAACATTTTTTTCTGGGAGCATGTGAACAAACGTCTGTTTATTCTTATATTAGTGACACTAACAATAGAATGAAGAAACAATTCAGCTTAGTTCTAGCTTGGTGAACCACTGTTCATTAGGAACACTTCAAGGAACTTGAGTTCCCTAGGCACCTACAACACCACAAATCCATAGCAGCATGGGTGACATCTCACAGATTCAGGCTCAATGGAGTTCCCTTCACAACCTCATTGGAAGCTTCAATGGGAACTTCACTGATGAAGAGTCCTTTTTCTGCTAGCAGTTGTTGCTTGCATTAAAACAGGGGTAAGGTACTTTATGAGTCTCATAAATGTCTTGGCTTCTGGAGACTAATGAACCTTTCCCTGTCCACTCCTTGAGAGAGTGTTTCAACCTGGAGAAAACAACTAGGAAGCACTGATGTTATGGCTGCTTTTTGTTTGTTTTTCTTTTGCTGTTGTTGGTTTTGGTTCAGTTTTTGCCTTCTTTTTCTTTTGAACGTATTCTTGCCTTCTATTATTGAAAAACAGTTTTTCACACATTATATTCTGATCATGCCCCCACCCAACTCCTCCCAGATCCTCCCCACCTCTCTACCTATCCATGCCCTTTCCTTCTCTCTCTTTGGGGTATACATAAAAACAAGAAAAACACACATACCACCACTACCACCATCACCACCACCACCACAACCACCACCCAAACACAAAATTGGACACCAAAATCAATGAGCAAAAGAAAAGACAAAAGGCAAAAAATGCCTAAACAAAGCTTTTTTTTTTTTTTTTTTTTTTTGGTTTTTCGAGATAGGGTTTCTCTGTGTAGCTTTGAGCCTTTCCTGGAACTCACTTTGGAGACCAGGCTAGATTTGAACTCACAGAGATCTGCCTGCCTCTGCCTCCCGAGTGCTGGGATTAAAGGCATGTGCCACCATTGCTCAACAATACTATTGTTTTTTAAGCCCTTCTCCTGAGCATGGGGCTTACCCTAAAGTAAATAGTTAATTCTGAAGTGTGATTAGTACTCTATTGGAGAGGACGTTCTTTTTGTTTGTTTGTTTGTTTTTTTTTAATGGGTATCAATTGTAGATAGCTTTTTAGTATGTGGCTTGAATCTGTGAAGTTCCTTTACAGGTACCACAGTCTCTGTGAGTTCACATGTGTATAAGTCCTGTTGTATCTGGAAGACAGTGTTTCTTTGGAGTCATCTATCATGACTGGCCATTACAATCATTCTGCTTCCTCTTACACATAGATCCATGAGGCCTGAGAAGAGGGATTGATGACAACATCCCATTAGGACTGAGTACTCCAAAAATCTCTTACACTCTGTACAGTTGTAGGTTTGTTTATTGGTTCCTATCTACTACAAGAAGAAACATCTCTGATGATGGCTGAGCAAGGCACAGAAAAATTGGTACAGCAGAATGGCCCAAGAGTAATTTTGTGTTTTAAATTAGCTACCTAAAATAGTGCTATCCTGTGTTATACCCAATATGATCTTTCCTTTGTCCAAGCTTTAGTCTAGTCATATTATTTAATAGTGCCCTGGAGATTCATTGGTCACTTGTTCTCTGGGAAAAAAAAAATTGATTGGCTACAAGTTATGTATAATCATCACATACCCCACCTTCAATACCAGCCTGTGCTTTTTAGCCAGATTTCAGTTTCTCCAAATGCAGAAAGTAGCCAACCAGTAAGAATGCCTATACTTATAGGACAAAGCCATTTCTGTTTAACAGTTCTAAAATTGACACTCTACACTCTAAATATCCACATTTGTCTTGCCAGGTTTTTATGGGAACTGCAACATACATTGATATTCCCTTCCCTTGATATTCTCTTCTCCCACTCTTGTTTTATCTCTACCATTTTGTCATAAGTCTCGAGTCTGTAAAATCCTGTTAAACCTGCTCCATCCATCCATTATTTTTCAACATCATCATTCCCCAAGTGCCACAAATTTCTTTTCTTTTCTTTCTTTTTTTTTTTTTTTTTTTTTTTTTTTTTTTTTTTTTTCAAGACAGGGTTTCTCTGGGTAGCTTTGCGTCTTTCCTGGAACTCACTTTGGAGACCAGGCTGGCCTCGAACTCACAGAGGTCCGCCTGCCTCTGCCTCCTGAGTGCTGGATTAAAGGCGTGCGCCACCACCGCCCTGCAGCACGAATGTCTTATCTTCATCTAATTGATAGTTTACTGGAAAACTAAAATGAGATAGTCTTGTATGATGTTCCATTTCTCCATGCCTTCCCAACTTAACCAGAATGTGCAACACATTTGAACATTTTTCAATATCCTGAGTGCCTAGAAAAGTATTCCATATACTGTACTGAATGACAGACAATTTCTATGTATAGAAATAAGAACATTGATAAATCTTAGGAAGTCTTGTGTAGTTGATCAGCTATTCTAATCCACATATTATTAAAGTAAAGATCTGTTCTCTTTGAAAATTCAAATTCTGACTGTGTGAATTGGCTTTGAAATAGAACAGCAAGGTTTAATTTATTATTTGCTCAATATTTACTAGTAAGCCATAAACTTAAATCCTTTAAGCAAGGTAAGCAAGAATTAAGAAGGCAATATAAAAGTAATCATTTCCCAGATGATAGAAAAGCCCCTAACATACTTTCTGAGAGGAACAAAACCGGAAAGCATCTAAATGTATGAAAGGCATTTCATTCTTTTATTAAACTGATAGGTCTAGTGTCACCCTAACTTAACTGTGAATGCATACCTAAAACATCAGTGTCTCTAGAAGTATTAGCAAAGAATCATGCTAAAGACAAATGAGAACAATATTGTGGAGATGCAAAAATCAATTTTATATATTAAACATAGATATAACTTCCTATATTTTTCCATCGATTAGAGAATAAACAGGCATGCATTGCATATGTCTGAGTTGTCATGTTCTGAAAAACGTTAATTTTTGAATGACTGTACAAAAATGTATGCATAGTTAATATTAACTGAAATACTTTTCAAAGTGCCAAGTATAGTGTTATATGCTTGAAACACTAGTATTTGCAAGGATGACTCAGGATTGTTGTACTCCTGAGACCAACCTGAGCTATACAATGAGGAGGAGAGGACTGGACCTGCCTGGACTGAATCTGACAGGTTGAGCTCAATTCTCGGGGGAGTCTTTTCCCTGGAGGAGATGGAAATGGGGGGTAGATTAGGGTGAGGGAGAGCAAGAGGGGGAAGAACAAGAGAATTCGTGGCTGATATGTAAAATTAAATTAAATTATAAAATTAAAAGTGTCAAAATATTCCTAACAGTAAAAATGAAGAAAATAGGAAATAATCAAGTAATCAATTGATATAACCAAAATAATAGAAAAAAATCTGAGTACATCAAAAAATTATATAGATTGGGTAAAATGAATAATGTTATTATGTTCAAAATTATAGATTGTCTTTTTAGAGAGGCCTGATAATGACAGAAGGGTTTTTCTTAGGGGGAGTAGGAATGGAGAAATAAGGGATATATCAGAGTGATGAATTGATATACATCATGATTAATAAAGACTTGTTGATAACATGTAGACAAGTAACATTTAAAAAAAATTTAAACAAGCAAACAAAATTTTCAAATGAAGTTCACAAAATGCATCTTGTTTGACAACTCTGAGTCACTTAAATTGAAAGCTATAAAATCTGATAGAGTAAAATCCCTGCTGAGGGATGTCTTTCTCTAAGCTATGAATATGTTTCATTACCATTGGTCAATAAAGAAGCTATTTTGGCCTATAGCAAGGCACGATATAGCCAGGTGGGAAATCCAAGCAGAGATACAAGAAGGGAAGAGCAGAGTCAGGAAGATGCCAGCAAGCTGCCCAAGAAGCAAAATGTAAAAGCACTGGTAAGCCACCGACCACAGGGCGATACACAGATGAATAGAAATGGGTTAACTTAAGATGTAAGAACTAGCTAGTAATAAGCTTGAGCCATAGGTCAGTTTGTAATTAATATTAAGTGTCTGAGAGATTATTTTATAAGCTGTTGTGGGACCAAGTGGGACAGAGAAAAGGCTTCGGCTCCAAATCCCTTTCTGAGTAATCCTAATTTAAACCTTATACAACAGTTATTGATTGTATAACATATAAAATACGGTGTGCACAATGGCGTAAGTAAATAAATAGAAAAGAACCTAGTACCTGCTCAAATGTTGAAGGGATAATATAATAAACTACCAGAAAGAAAAAAAATCCTTAAAGTTGAATTAAAGATCATGAAATTCTAAAATAAACCTAGAAAAGATGCACATGGCTCAAACAAAAATTCAAAGTTTTCAATTCTATGCCTATTGGGTGAACAAAGTTAAGTTGGAGTCTCTTCAAATTCCTTAAATGGCCAAGGGAGATGATGCACCATGTTCCACCCTTGTCTGACTGTTATTTTCCTATTCACTTAGAATATAATCCTGGCCCTGGATGCATACAAAACTTCCAAACTACTTTAAGAACACAGCTGATTCAAATATACAAAAAAATAGTCATTAACAGTAAACTGGGTAAAATCTCTCCTCCCCTCTTCCCTGGTCTCTGCTTTCTTATCTCACCCCCTCTCCCCTGTTTATCCATTCCTTTCACCTCTCTTCCTCCATCCCTTTCTTCCTTTCATCTCTGTTTCACAATCCCTCTGTAGCTAGAGTTTTCCTGCCTGGCCCACAGTCAGGACAAATTTTTGTCACCCGCCAGACCCACAGCCGATCAGACCCAACCAAGTAAACACAGAGACTTATATTGCTTACAAACTGTATGGCCGTGGCAGACTTCTTGCTAACTGTTCTTATAGCTTAAATTAATCCATTTCCATAAATCTATACCTTGCCACATGGCTGGTGGCTTACCGGAGTCTTCACATGCTGCTGGTCATGGCGGCAGCTGGCAGTGTCTCTCTGCCTCAGCCTTCTGCTTCCCAGAATTCTCCTCTCTCCTTGTCCCACCTACTTCCTGCCGCAACTGGCCAATCAGTGTTTTATTTATTGAACAATCAGAGCAATTTGACATACAGACCATCCCACAGCATCCCTCCTTTTATCTCTCTTCTTTCCTCTTCTCCCTTTCTGTGTCTCCTTTTCTTTCTTTACCCACAGGCCAAAATTCAGCTACTTTGCCTATTCCCTTTAGCAATACAAAGGGATTCTGCACTGTTCTAAGAGCACTGAGTGAAGGAATATTTTGTACATGTATCCACTAGGATTGGGCTCCACAACGCTGCACATTATGCTTGTTTAGTAAATTATCAATTGTATATTCTCCTCCAATAGCCGTGTCTACATTATCACTGAGTAGTTAGCTAGGTTGCCAATACCAGGCATGGCTTTTCTATTTTTGTGCAGGTTTTAATTATAATTGATTGTCCAGCACCAACCAGTCAGCCCTAAACATACATTCAAATAACACAATAAAGACTCAAATGCTTTTATATAGTAATACATGTGTAAATATATGTTGTTGTTTGTATGTTATGTGTATAATATATATATGTATATATATATGTGTTGTATATATATATATATATATATAATTAACCCTTGGTGCCACCTATATTGTTCTTTCATAAGAAAGAATGGAGCCTGATGTCATTGATAATGAGTGATATAAGAGATAGGAGAAAGAGAGAGAGAGGGGGTCTAATGATATATATATATATATATATATATATATATATATTACTGCAATACAAAATTGTATGCAATAACAATAAGTAAAGAGATCATGAATTTGAAAGTAAGTGGGGAAGGATATAAGAGATGAAAAGGAAAAGAAATGTTGTAATTAAAATATACTTTTCATTTTTTTTTATTTTTTTGAGACAGGGTTTCTCTGTGTAGCTTTGCGCCTTTCCTGGAACTCACTTTGGACAACAGGCTGGCCTCAAACTCACAGAGATCCACCTGCCTCTGCATCCCAGGTGCTGGGATTAAAGGCCTGCACCACCACCTCCTGGCTAAATTACACTTTCAAAAATTAAAATAAAAAGAAAGAAAGAAAGAAAGAAAGAAAGAAAGAAAGAAAGAAAGAAAGAAAGAAAGAAAGAAAGAAAGAAAGAAAACTGTGCAAACCAGAAAGAACAAGCCAGAAAACAGCATTCCTCTATGGTTTCTGTTTCAAGCTCCTGTCTTGGCTTTCTTTGATGATGGACTTTAACTGTACCTTCTAAGAAGAAATGAATGCTTTCTTCTCCAAGTTTCTTTTAGTTGATGTATTACCACAGCAACAGAGATGCTAACAAAGACACTTATTTAAATTAGTCATTTACTTCTCCGCATAGATTTAAGACAGCAATTGTTTGTGCATGAGGTAGCCTGGATTCCTTAAAATATATTAACCTCCGCAACTCTAGTCTACGGCCTCCTGTGTGTCATGAGAAACATTACACAAGGTTTCACAAAAGAAGACTCAAAGACAAATAATCCTGCTGAGAGAGGTGCAATCTCTCTGGACCTACAGGTGCCTAATCTAGACAGTGTTCATGAAACCTCTGTATTGAGCAGATAAGGAAACTGTAGAGAGCAAGGAGCTTTGATTAGCTGATTTATCACATTGAAACATGGTCCCTAAAGCCTGTATGTAAGGCTGTAAGAATCTTTATTTTAGATGTAGAATTCTTCTATAATTTTATTCACCCTGCAAAATGTTCAAGGTTTTCATGTTCATTGTATTTAGCTTACTAGTCAGGTGTAATCTCTTCAATAAGGTTAAGTGGTTGCTTATAGTTGTAAACAAATGTTGTATGTTTGTGCACAAAGATATTAATTATCAAATTCAACAACTAGTTTTTTTCTAATCATTTATGCCACAATGTTGTCAGCTATATTGATTTATTCCTGTATGTAATCCTATGTCTTAGAGTTGTTTCTCTGAAGAACATAGTCATTGTTAACAAGTTAAAAGATAATCAATATATCAATAATATGAGAAATTGTAGTTCAGACACTCTAGTTTTGTCTCCAGTGATCCTATGTTCCTAATAATTGAATCTTTATGTTCTAGTTTCTCCTTTTTATAAACTAGATTGATTCAGTTAATTGATACCAAAGAGATAAGAGACATCACATTTATATGTGTTACTCAAAGGCTGTTCTCTCTCTTAATCTCTCTGTCTCTCATCTCCTACATCACTCATTATTGGTGGGCTCAGGCACCATTCTTTCTTATGAAAGAACTCTATTGGCATCAAGAGTTGATTCATAGCGCCTCAAAAAAAGTTATAATAGAAATCCACATTACTGCAAAAAAAAAAGAAAAAAGAAAGAAAGAAATCTTTTAAATCAAGGTATGTGACCTAGATAGAATTCTGAGAACAGAATCAGAATGCCTTAACCAAACATATCCAGATAGGCTATGCCCATATTCCTGACCAAAGGATGCTGTGAGATTAAAAAAAAAAAATGTTAGTTTTGGACCATAATTTTCAGGGGTAATTCGTAGAAAATGAACACAATTTAAGTGGCCACAAAGGATTTGTGGAGAAGATACTGAGAATGGCAATGTAATGAGTTGTGCCAGGTTAGATATTCCCTGGGATATGTGAAACAATGGGGAAATGAAGGATAGCTAAAATGTTTCTGATGTGGCCACTAGGTGTTGGACTCCTTGGACAGAGCAGAGTCTGTGGAAAAACATACTATTTAACTATATTCTACTGAAGTAAGTAGACACGGAATGTCATATCTTCACCATTTTTTAAACATTAACTAGGGTATTTTGCTGTATTTACACTGTTATGAAAATTATCTTCATAACTTTTAACTCTTACTGATTGGAAACTATACTGACAAAGACTAATCTTTGTCCCCACTGTGAACCTGTGACAGCATTTGTATTATTTCTATAGATTTCACTCATTCCAAAGCCTCATGTACATGTTATCATATAATATATCCAAAATAATGTTCTTACATTTTAAAATCTGAATAGGATTTTGTAGTACATATCTAAAACAGAGCATTTACCTCTCTCTCCCTCCATAAACATTTCAGGTGCTTATGCCTCTTCACTGTTTCTAATAGTACTGTTACCACTGTACATTTGGGACTATCAAGACATTAATTTAAATTTTTCTCATTAAATGCCAAGATGCAGGATTAAGTTTTATCTGCCTTAATTCTAAATTTGCCTTTCTAAGCAAACAACAAGAAGTTTTCCATTGCTACTACATTATCTTATAATTTCAACAAAAAGTCACAGGGGGTTGAACTTTTTCCTTCCTTGTTGGTACTTACCTTGCATTCTGTTTTGCCTTTTAGTAATATCCTGACAGATTTGTGGTGATTTATCAATTTTAGCAGTGATATTTACTACATTATACCAAGGTATACATGATAACCTATGCCAGATCTACCTTTAAGCATAACAGTGTGGCAGTAGACATTTACTCAGAGAATATACATAGATAGTAGGTTATGCAGTTACAAATTTCAATAGACAACAGAGTACCCAACTTAGAAAGAAAAATCTATAAATGTCATATTTCTAGCAGCTCATTGGTCCTGCTGGTGTGTGGATACTTGTATAGAAAGTGTAGAACTCTTCAATTTAGAGAGTTCTCTAAATGGTGTAAAATAATATCAAACTGCAAAGATTTGCAAGGGAAAGATACTATTTGATACAAGGTTATATGTAATAAGATTCTGAGCCAGAAAATGCTATTTGGAATATGAAAGTGAGGTTTTCTTCTTGGTAGATATACAATAAAGTGATGACAGACATATGCTTTAGCTCTATTGTATTAAAATAGGGCTTATACTTAAACACTTAACTAGTAGATAGGCACTCTAATTTGGTCAATTAATATGGACTATTTGTCTCAGTTACTTATTTTATTGGTGATGGACAAGTTGGCTAGGGCTTCAATTGTAGGGCTCATATTAGCCAAAACAAGAGGCATAAAGTTTTCAGCATTTGCAGTGTTTGTGTGGAAAAGGATGGTTTATTTGGAGGCTGTGAACCTCTGTGTTGAAAACCTATGAAAGCATCCACACCACCATCAATAGACACAGTTGGCAACAGCATAGTGCACAGCTGCATTTGGCAGGATTTTGCATCAATTTTTTTTGGAGGGGTGGAATAGCCTGGATTAATGCCGAGGGGCATCTATTTGCATCCATTTGTTGTTTAGTGCTCGTTCCACTAGTATCTACAAATACAATTTATATTTATTAAATTAGATTTTTCTATCTTTATTTTTTATATTAAATACTGTAGGACTGTTTCTGTACAACTGATTCTAATTTTATGGGGAGAGGACTGAAGAATAATTTTCTGTAAGTCAGAAATTTAAGAGGATTTGTGTCTTATTCACTGTTTTTTTTTTTTTTTTACTGCTATGAAGAGATACCATGATCAAGGCAACTATTATGACATATTTCTGGGGACTTTCTTATAGTTTCAGAGGCTTAGTTCATTACCATCATGGTGGGGAGCATGGTGGCAGGCATGACAGGTGTCTTAATTAGGGTTACTATCACTGTAGTACAACACCATTTCCAAAGTGACTTGGGAGGAAAGACTTTATTCAGCTTACACTTCCACATCACAGTTCATTATAAAAGGAAGTCAGGACAGGAATTCAAGCAAAGCAAGAACTTGGAGGCAGGAATGGATTTGAAGGCCAAGAAGGAGTGTTGCTTTCGGCTTGCTCCTCGTGGCCTACTCAGTCTGTTTTCTTATAGAAACCAGGACCACCAGCTCAGAGATGGCTCTACCCACAATGGGCTGGGGCTGGGCCCTCCCCCCACAAGTAGCTAATTAAGAAAATGGCCTACAGGCTTGCTTACAGCCATATCTTGTGAGAGTATGTTCTCACTTGAAGTTCTCTCTTTTTTGATGACTAGCTTGTGCCATGTTGACATAAATGTAGCCAGCCTTCATTTAATAACCAGGAGCCATTTTGAGTCTGTAGCTAAGTTAAGTTTCTGTATACTGTTAAACTTAAATTTCTGTTTCCTGGAGACTGACCCAAGGTTAATAAAATTATACTTTATATAACTTTTTTTTTTTTTTTTTTTTTTTTTTTTTTATTTTATATAGGACTACATTTTCATAATCAATTCATTAGTTTATGGTTATCTAAACTATTTCCATGCCCCAGCTATTCTGAATAGAGTAGTTATAAATGTAGACTGATAACTGAGCATTCCTGCTTCTAATAGAAAATGTACAAATTAATTTAAACAATACAAAAATATTAGAAATAGTTGTTACCATTTTACATTATCAGAAATATGTAGAAATTCATTAAGAGACATTATAAATGCTCTGTGAATGAATATACAACGATGTCTTTATGTAATAAGAAGAATACAGATCCATATTGTCCTAGGATTCCTTTTTCATGATACTGAGAAAGAATAACTAAATCTCATATTCCTGAGAGAGAAAAATGGAATGTCATACTGTCTTTAATAAAATGATTCAAAATAACTCATATTATTAGTTAATATTTTATTATTATTGTCTCTTAATTTATACTTTTTATATAGCTGAATGAATAAATCAGATAAAGTCTTAGAAATAACAACATATTGTCTAGAAAGAGTCATTTATGAATATCAAGGGTGAAAGCTGGAAGATCAGAGAAGCAGAAGAATAGCCACTAGAGCCAGCTTACCTCTATAAATCCTCAGACCAAATGGGGGATCTTTTCTCTATGAATCCTCAGACTAAATTGGGGATGAGATTCTATCTTCACCCACCTTATATTCCTGTCTTTACCTTCCTAGTGCTGGCATTAAAGGTGTGTACCACCACTGCCTGGCTTTGTTTCTCTTTTAGACTGGCTCAGGCTTGTGTAGTTCAGGATGGCCTTGGACTACTGATCTTCCTGCTTCCTTCACCCAAGTGCTAGAATTAAAGGTATGTGCCATCACTGCCTGATATCTATGGTTAACTAGTGGCTAGTTTTACCCTCTGATGTCTAGGCAAACTTAATTTGTCAAAATAAAAACAAAATATCATATAATATTTCCCCCCTTTTGTCTAAACAAAAAATTAAGGTTTTAACTAACTGACATAGAAAAACTATATACAAGAAGTACAATAACTATATATAAATATACATAGGCAATAATTACATTAACAATGGCTAGTCCATTACCATTTGACAAATTCAGAAAACATACCAAATTATCTATCTGATCTTGCTGAATCTAAAGTGTTGTACCTAATTCACTTTCTATCCTAACTTTCATTACCAACCCCAAACTATGTTTTGATATTTCTCAACCTTATATGCTTTATACCTCTTTTGTGAGTGTCTTTTCTGAATTCATTTAAAAGAAAACTATAACTATAATGTTCTCAACTCCATCAGAAACCTGAGAAGGACATACTATTACCTGAGTAAACAGAAAGTGTAGGGAAAACAACTTCTAAAACTGAGAAATGACAGAAACAGTTGGCTGCCTGGACAGTCACCCAAGGTTCCTCTGTGACATAGGGCATACATCTTTGACCTATATGCCTTGAATATCTGACAGAGTTATGGTAATCAGGTTTTTGAAAGACTGTTCCACTTTGTCTTGGCAAAATTTGGCAGTCACTTTCTTTTGTGTCCTGCTTGTCCAATTTGGACAGCATACTTCCAGCAGTTGGGAAAACTGTAGTTTCTTGTCCAGTGGCTAATATTTGCCACAAAGAAAGAAAATTCAATATGGAGTTTCTTCGATGCCCATTATCTTCTATGAAGCAGATTGCTGCTGCCAGCAGCATGCATGTTTCATTGTCATAAAAAAAGAATCTTATGTTATCAAACCATCTTCAGTGTCATATTATGTAGAACTCTGAAGTGTTTGAAAACCATCTGCCTACCTAAAATATATCTCTGAACTTAAAAATATACCTAACCTGTATACAAGTTTGATTGTAATAGGTGACTAACTATTAAACTGTATTTCTTTATTATCCTAAATAGTCTGTAATAATAACTTTCAAGGATTAGAAATTTACATTACATTGTTAGATGAGCTCTGTAGGTACAGTACCTTGAACAAGAGTAGAAATTTATGTACAATATATTCTAACAAAAATAACCTTAAATTTGTATCTATATACAAAAATCCATATCAATGTAAAATATTTAAAACTAGTAGTTGCTTTACTGGTTTAAAAGTAGATTCAATAATCTACTTTTTATCCTATCACTTCTATAACATATATACAGTATAACAAAAATAACCTCCAATTTATATCAATATTCATAAGTATAAGCCAATATAAATTATTTAAAACTAGTAATTGCTTTTATGGTGTAAAAGTAGACTCAATAATCTACCTTTTTATTCTATGTCTATATCCCCTTTTTCTTTTTAGAATGAGATCCCTGAATCTAATCTTTTTTGTTTAGCTTTTTTTCCTGACCATTACCAATAACAACTTATAACCATCCACTCTAAATAATGACAAATATCCATAACCAATTGAATGACCAAAAATCACCCACATCACCTCTTGGGAATGTGGGAGTCATGTTTTTAAAATTACTTCCTGCCATGTGTAGGTGACAGTATCTTTATAGGAACCTAGGGAAAAAAATTGGAATAATTGTCAAGTCCTGGGAGAGCTAGCTATATAATTTGTTGTCTAGCTTCTGTATAATGAGAAAGTGCAGGACTTGTCTTGAGTCCTGGCTAGAGTAGTTTATAAGGCTGAATCATCTCTGCCAGCCACCTTGAAATTTTTCTGAGCAATTTGTAGTCCAAAGCCGATCTTTAGGTAGTGTTTGTCAGCTTAGTGGAGTTAACATAGTCCAGGTGTAGTCCTCATTGTGGGGCCCCATCCTACTTTTGGAGACTTCAAAGGTTTCTGTTAGGAATGGTAATGGTTTATTTCAGAAATCTGAAACATTTTAAGTGTCATATGCAGCAAATCTCAAAGATGTCAAAGGACCATAATTTATTATACAGATCCAGAGTACAAAAACTTAATTCCTTGTTACCTGATAGAGACTCAAACTAGAAATCATTTACAGGAAGCTAGATGAAGCCTTTTTCTAGAATTAGTACTCTATGTGACTATTAATATCATCACAAAAAGTTTAAAATATATACTTCTATTAATCTTATAAATTCTGATATAATATTAATACAATATAATACCATAATAAAAGTCAGGGACTATACCTCAGAATAGTCCCTGAATATTGGTTTTTTTTCTGTGCCATATCAGGTCACTCTTCTAATATAAGAAAGAGATTTTGCATTTTCCTTTTAACAAACATTATTGAGTTTAGAGAAAGAAAGAGCCACACTCCAACTCCAAAGTCAACTTTATATTTTAATTGAACTGGGACTACAAAAAGACCGTTTGCATTATGTGTCTGTAGAGGATAGTAGAAACAGTCATTTGGGAAGATTTATGAAATTTTATCCTGTTGGAAATGTGATATACCCATAGGCTCATTTACTCCTTCTTAGGACACTTTCTCTGGATGATTCTTCTTTTTTCTTCAGATGTCTCATTTGTCCAGTAGTCTTCAGATTCCTTAGCTGGTTGCCTTTATTCCCAGGAAAGACAAAAACAAAACCCTGCCCCAAACCTAACTTTAGGGGGTTTCCCTTTGGCAAGTTATATTTGATCAAATGAAAAGCATTTGTTAGTCTTATAAGTTAGTTTAGATTAAGTGGTCATGCTGGTTGATGAACTATCACCTCTTATAATCAAGAGGTCTCTCTTGTTCAAATCTAATCTTTTAATTGCCCTGGAGAAGCGTTTCCTCCATGGTGATAAGGAATGACTGAATCAAGTTTGACATGGGGGACTGTGAGAGCCCCCCTTTAAGATATTTCTCAGTAGCAAAAGGGTTATCCTGTCTGTCCCTTGTTGATCTGCATTCATCAGTCCAGTGTTGGCCTTTGCAGCACCTTCTGTATACTCCAGAAGAGAGAGGCCTTCTGCTTGGATTGTTCCTAGAAAAACAACAACGTTGTTCTTAGGAACATCATGTCTATAATCCCTTTTTAGGTGACCTTGTTTGCCACAATTAAGACATCTAATATTTTAATTTTTCATTGACTCTGAAAAATCACCTTTCCTATCTAAGTATCATCTTGGTTATGAGATTCAACATTAACTATATCTCAGATCCATTTCTCTATGGGTTGTGGTACTGCCTTTAAAGGCCTAATTAACCTTTTGTATTTTGAATTGGAATTTTCAAAAGCTGAAGTTTCAGTTATTATTTGTCTCGCTTCTGGATTTGGTATCATTCTATTTATATTTGAAGTTATTCTTTGTAAAAAAAAAAAAATAGTGAAGGTTTCTTTTGGGCCCTGTATAACTTTAGTAAACAACTCAGTTCTCTTTACGATTTCTTCAATTCTGTCCCAATCTTTCAAATCTGCTGCATGGCATAGACCATGGGTATGGTCATCATATAGACACTGTTTTTGTACATCAGCATAATCGCCTTCTCCAAGAAGTTGGTCTTGAGAAATTTCAATACCTCTACTTCATTGTTCAATAGTCCTAGTCTCATCTTTCTGCCAGGTCCTCCACTGCAATTTAGGGCCAAGTTCCAATTCTACTGTAACCAAGTCTCCCCAATCTTTTGGGACAATTCTGTTACTAATTGACCATGAATTTAACATCTGCTTCACAGAAGGTTAATACATTGCTGTATGAGATTATCACTTCCTTAAATCTCTTCAAATTTAACATTTCCACAGGAATCCAGTCAGCTCTTACACAGCCTTGGGGTATCTGTCTTTTGGCAGTTGTTCCTGTAAGGTGACTGGATAAATTAAGATTGGTTGTTTGAAAACCTTGAGCTGTTCCTCTCTAATTTCATAATGTAATGGTGAGATTGGTCCTCCTTTAAATTCTTCTGTTTGTGTCTGAAAATCACTATGATCCATTTAAATAAGCTTTTCTAAGGCCTGTACTTTGGCACTCATATCAACCAACTTTTTTAGAGATAAACCAAGAATTATCAAACTGATAAAAATAATTATCAAGATGATAGTTAACATTATGTCAATCCCAGTTAAGTTGATTATCCCTTCATTTAATCATCCGTCATTTAGTCATACAGAGACCTACATCCCTCCATCATAGTAGTATTTCCTATTTTTTAATGTGGGAAAAAATCTCTTTTAACTAATCTCCCCCTTTAAGAATTCCCAGTTGTCTCAACAAATCTGCTGACGATGATCGTGAGGTTGACTGCTGTTTAGTAGAACAAAAGAAGCCTGAGCATGTGTCCAGGCAGCTAGGTAGTGTGGTAGCAGCCCAAGAAGATGTCCAGGAAAAGCTCCTAACCCACCAGGAGGGGCAGATGGCTATCTGAAAAATGCACACAGGGGACAGTGTGAAAGAAGCACATGAAGAGGAAGCTGCCTGAAGGCGGACCTGGCTGGTGGTATGGGGAGCCCAAGTGCCTGTGGACTTTGCTGCAGAAAGGCTGCAACAGAAAAATCCCAAACTCACTCAGAGAGCTTGGGGAAAAAAAGAAAGGAAAACCTAGCTGGCAAGTCAGAGATTCCCCTAGTGGAGTCCACGAATGCAGCTCTGGAATGTGCTGGTGGCTACAAAGCTATGGGCAATTAGCTTTTTCATGAATTCATGCCCCAAAAGTTGGATGCCAAAAAAGTGCCATACTTTTTTAGAGATAAACCAAGAATTATCAAACTGATAAAAAGAATTATCAAAGTGATAGTTAACATTATGTCAATCCCAGTTAAGTTGATTATCCCTTCATTTAATCATCCATCATTTAGTCATACAGAGACCTACATCCCTCCATCATAATAGTATTTCCTATTTTTTAGTGTGGGAAAAAATTCTCTTTTAACTAATCTCCCCCTTAATAATAAAAACCCAGAGTAAAATATTGATGGTGAAAGTTAAAATATCAGAGAAGCAGAGCAGCACCCACTAGAGACTAAATGAGAGGAATCCTGTCTCTAGGAATCCTCAGACTGAATGAACCCAAGAATGGGGGGTGAGATCCTGTCTTCACCTGCCTTATATTCCTATCTCCACCTCCCTAGTGCTGGGCTTGAAGGCATGCATCACCACCCCCTGACTCTGTTTCTTTCTTAGAATGATTAAATCTTTTGTAGTCCAGGATGACCTTGAACTTCTGGTCTTTCTGTTTCCTCCTCCAAAGTGCTGGGATTGAAGATGTGTGCCACCATTGCTGGGTCACTATGGTTAACTAGTGACTAGCTCCACCCTATGATCTCCAGGAAAGCTTTACTTGTCAGAACACAAACAAAGTATCACACAACAAGAGGGAAGGCACTTACTCAATTTGCAGATATACCCACTCTAATTGTGGGTATTTGTAAGCAAGGTCTAGTCAAAGAGAGTTATAAATTCATAGAGGCATATATTTCTGTTGGCTTGACCCTCTTCAATCATGGATGGTAAGTGCCACTCAGAGGGTGATCCTTCAAAATAAGTTATCTGTCTCATGTCAATCCCTGATCCTAATGCATGATCCAACAGACAAGACCTATCTTTGTAAATCTATATAGGTTATAATAATAGTGGGTGCTTGGGTCCAACTAACCATGACACAGATCAACTCCAATTTTCTTATGCAATTTAAATCAATGGTTCAGTTTTATAAAGAAATACTACTGCTGGTGAATACTATATTTATTTTCTTATATAAAGATATCTGTTTTATACAGATAATAGGGTTTCCTGCCATAGAGAGGAGAGAAAAGACCTTCTGTCAGTAAGCTATAAGGGGACACAACAGGTTATGGGGAGAGATAGCCCCAGTGGATACATCTACATCCTGCATCTATGGCTCAGCAAACATGATGGGAGAGGTGGTGGAAAAATGGAAAGAACCAGAATACCAATAATCTAGCTATAAAAAAAAATGCCTCTATCTAGAAATGGCTGCAAAAACAAGACCAGAATGATGGTGCTATCAATTTTGTGAGTTTCATCCCTAGACAAAACTATTGGTAACTGATGAGTGCTGAGAGAACTGAGAACTGTTTTTTTTCCCCCAGTAATGAGTTCTCTTATTGGTTGTCTGATGCAAAGTGTTCAGCATTGAAACCAGATGCACACAAACAACAAAGACAAATTCAGCAGGTTTCATTTCTATATGTATTTGTAGATAAAGACATGTATGTTCAGACACACATATCCAAAAATAATCAACAAAGTAAAGGCTATTCAGTTGAAAATGGGCAGAGAAGCTGGAGTGAGGTTGTGTGTAAGGGAGGGACTGGAGAGAAGCAAAAGTTGAGAAAGTTATGCTACTCTATTTCAAATAAAAACATATTTTCAAAACATAGAATTGAAATAATTCCTTGCATTCTATATGAGCATTATGTAATAAAATACTAAATGGACAGCAAACAAAAAAGCAACAACAATAGAATAATAAAAATAGTAAAAAATAATAAAGTAAAATTATCCCAATAATATCACTAGCACTATAGTTTTTAATTATTTCTTGGTTGGGTCTAATAAATTCATTTGTTAATGTTACCACATCGCATGGAATTAATAATGGAAACCAGCAAATTAAAGAAAATGTTTGAAATATAGGAATTTGGAAATTGTTTCAGTGAAGAGGGATTTTATATATATGAAGTTTAAGATGGCTATATGTTTCCAGAATGAGAAAAAAAATAAAGGAAGCTTATGCAAGTTCTGAAAGACTGGCTAGGTTTTCTAAGATAGAAAAAGAATGAAATTTAAGAGATATTGTAATAGTATTAAAGTTTCTAACACCAAACAGCAATAATTACATTTACAGGATAAAATGTATGTGTAATTGAAGTGTAATTAAAAGTGCTTGGTCATTAAAATATTACACAGTAGTTAAAAGTACCATGCTGATGTAATTGATTTGCTGTACGTTCAATAAACACACTTGGAGGCTGCACTAATGTGATCAGAGGGACTAAAGAGGAAAATATTTTGCATAACCCCCTTGTTGGAATTTGCACTCTCAGGTCAATGAGGTTCAATGAGGTCATAAGGGACTGTAGGATCTCTCTCTCTCTCTCTCTCTCTCTCTCTCTCTCTCTCTCTCTCTCTCTCTCTCTCTCTCTTTGTTTTTGTTTGTTTGTTTGTTTGTTTGTTTTGGTTTTGGTTTTTCGAGACAGGGTTTCCTGGAACTCACTTGGTAGCCCAGACTGGCCTCGAACTTACAGAGATCCGCCTGCCTCTGCCTCCCAAGTGCTAGGATTAAAGGAGTGCTCCACTACTGCCCAGCCGAGTAGGCTATGTCTTGATGTTCAGTAACTGTTGAAAATCACCTGCTCTCCAGTTCAGAGAATCCATGCAGATTCTATGCCATTAAATCTAAATAGTATCTACTCTACAAAGAGGAGTTAACACAGAGGAATGCTTTCCTCACTATTTCTGAGAAAAGCCATGGTCAGTTCAAAAGACAGCCTTTGAATTATTCTCACATAGGTAGGAAATCTGCTACAAGAAAGTCTAGAGGAGTCCGGGGTTCCTTTTGGCCCAACTGAACCCCCTGAGGAATAGATATTAAATTTTCTTTGACAGCACAAAAGAAAAAAGAAAAAACCCCATGGCCACCTGCATGATCTTAAAACGCAGTAGGAAAATATAAGTGAAGCTGAAGAGGATTGGTAATAGTCCAAGGGATCATGTTCTCTATATTAAGCACATGTTCACATGAGGTTTTCTTTAGACAACCATATTTCACTATCTGCTTCCTTGAAAATAAAAGGTTGCTAAGTATAATACTTCAGACCTTGGCTCACTTTAGCACCGGATTACCCTGAAGTTAAACAGGTCTACTATTTCTTTAACCTAAAAATTTAGTTAAAATATGTCTAAATATCTCTTCTCTCCACATCTAGAAGCCATTTGGGGAAAACATCACACTGACTTTAAGTGAATCCAATAGCTATCAAAGGACATCAAAGCAGATTGTGGGTTCATCACTCTGGAAATGAAACGTAGAGGCCAACACAGACTAAGTAGAAATCAATACATGGAGGCTCTTGTGAACCCATCCAAAGATTCAGATAGGCTTTGATTTTGACATTTAAAAGTATCCTGTGTTCTGGCTTCTCTGGGATTTCTAAGAATTAGAATGCTAATAACTTGTTATCAAAATTTAACCCTCACATCTATTTCCAGAAATCAGTCAATGACTTCTTTTCCTCCCTACATCTGATGGTTAAAGTCTTTTAGATAGACCCTCTTAGCATACCTTAAAACTGCATACCAACACCCAAAATTGAGCTAAAGAAGCCAGCTTGATGGTTACCCCATCCCACAATGAGTTTGGGCTATCTCTTTAGACAGAAGGGAAATAATAAAAATAAAAGGTTGAAATTGACTAGTTAGTTTAGGATAAAAAAAAAACACACAAAGAAAAGTAACCAGTTTTGTTCATTTATTTGTTTTTCTCAACTAAATATTATAAAGAAATGCCCTTGGGACCATTCAAAGATGCATCCATGTCACACCAAAAATACCAACTGTGTTTGGGACCATCAAACCTCTGATTGACTCCATAAATGATACAAGGATTTTCTCAATAGGGAGGCAAAATACAAAAGTATCAGCAAGTGCCTATTACATACAAACTCCTCCTGGTCAAGAATAGAACTTCTGGCCTAGGTAACATCTCAAAGGTGCCAAGTCAATCTCTTGACCAAATAAAACCCCCTAGGGAGTTGGGCTCCCCTTAAATAGCACTAATGAAACAGGTGGAATTATTACTTCTATGTACTATGAGGATAACTCAGGATTATTGAATAAACTATTACTAAACAGGAGCTTTTTCCCTGTTGCAGTTTCTTACTCCAAGATACAACAGGAAAATGAGAGTTCACATCATAATGAGTTTAAATCAAAGAATATCCTTGTAAAAGAGGAGGCATTTGTAAGCAATGTTAAATATGTCTTTTCTATCAAATACTATAAAACTTATGTTTATGACAGGATTTTGTATCATTTTATCTATGTCATTTCATAAGATTTTTATGCAATTTTTAGTCTTCCTTACCCATTTTATTGGTATATTATCTATTAAAGTGACTGGCACCTTCCCGTTTTATTTATGTGCTGATTCTATGTTTTTAAAAGTTATTTTTCAGTTTGTAGTTCCTTTTCATGTATAAATCATGGTATACCTTCGTAAGATTTATACATTATTCTATATCAAAACAGAGTATTATATGCACAATATAATGGTAGTATGTTGTGTATGTTAAAACTTAGAGGACATGTCTCTGTTATACATAATCTGTGATAAAGCCACAGGCATCCTCTTCTTTAGTCAGTTTAAGATGAATGCTCTGGATGACGGTTTACCTGATGCTGATTCCTCGGGTACCAAGCCTGGTCTCTTCTAGAGGGGCGTATCTGAGATCTCTGCATGACCTTCACCATCTTTTCAGAAGAGCCCATTGTGAATCATGAGGTTAGACCCCAGCCAATGAGGAAAGAGACAGAGTCACAACCTGAGTTGAAATAAAACCAAATGCACTTTCTGTAACTGTGTGCTTTGCCCTTCACAGCAACCCTCTTGATCATGAGTAAAGGTTTATTTTACCCAGACACTTAAAAAAAATTATGAGCCATTTGTATTTCATATTTTGAGAACTGTGATTAGATCCTTGGCCTAGTTTTCAATTTGGATGGGATTTTTAATGTATATTATTTTAATTCTTTGTATATTCTCTATCTACTTTATATGTATAGCTGGTAAAGATGTTTTTCCCTCATTTTCTATGCTGCCTTCTCTTGAATGATGGTATTGTTTGCCGTACCACAGCCTTTTAGTGTAGTGAGATTCCATTTATCAATTGTTCTTCTTAATGACTAGTGGGAAAGAAAGGGTCAGTTTTCTTTCTAGGTGTGTCCCCTAGTGGATTGACTCTGCTCTTGTGGTGCATACTACACCAAGAATAACAGTTGACACAAATCAGAGTTTACAGATTGAAAACAAAAAAAAGGACACAGTGTTCATTAAGTAGAGTAGAGGGTGGTTTTGATCAAAATACAATGTACTACATTCTCAAAGAATTACTAAAATAATTTTAAATGAGTATTTTAATTAAATTGGGAGGACCAGCAGTGGGAAAACTTTTTCCCAGGAAGTGTCACTTGCATAGGAAAACAGAATAATTAGAAAAATAAACATGTTTAAGATAGTCATGTGTAACATAAGTCTCAACTTTACTGTTGTTAAGGGAAGGTAAAGAATTTAGTGTCCTCACATTGATTCTCCCTCAACTTCTCCCTTAGGCAAATACATAGTGTAGTTTTCCTCCCTCTGGTGATTAGTAGCATATATTTAAATACAGTTAATGATGACTATTGAGCCTCCTTAAGCTCTTATTGTACATTTCATTAATACAGAAAAAAAGCAAGCACAACCAGTGAGATGTAGCAGAGGGCAATGGTACTTGTGGCTAAGTTTGATAGCCACAGTTGGATCTTTGGAACCCAAATGATGGGAAGAAAGTACCAACTCACATATGTTGTCATTAGACTTCCATATGTATGAACAAAGTAGCACATATAATTATAAATATATACACTCATACTATCTAAATGCAATATTTTAAAAATATACTCCTTTAAAGAATACTCATATAAAAATACTAATTTTTTCATCTATCTTTAAATTTTCCCAGAACACAAATTATCACTGAAACATGTTAAAAATTCAATTTGTTATGGAATTTCTAGTACAATATAGACTAGGTTTGAAAAAGGATGTCATTTATTTTATACCACATTAATTTTTATATTTTATCACTACGCATAGCTTTCATGCACATAAACATGTTAAACTTTTTGTTTACATTTATGTTAATTGCTACATAAAATATTTTAAGACTTGAACATGCTATTTGTGTAAATGAATATCTTGATAACATTAAAATCATATTACACCTATATGCTAAAATATTTACTTATGATGAAAAATGTCAAAATATTTTCTTCTGCATTTTAGTAATGTGTAGTGCAATTATCAGGACTATAAAGGCTTTGCAAATCTCCTTGATTCATAGATAATTCTAATCATCAATATTGAAAAGACAGTATAAATTAGCTACTTGAATAAAAAATGGGAGACACAACTAGTGTAAAATGAAGACCAAATATTCTCTTCAATAAGATACAAATCTATGTATTTTGATCAGTACCCAGTGCAATGTTCAACTTGAAACAAAATGAGGAATAAAAAGTCATATAAAGAAAGAAATTAAGATTATATTTCATATATCTTTCATATACATGCTATAAGGTACTATGGTGTCAAGGGCTTAATATCTTCAAAAATACATAAGCAAAGAGTTGAAATGATTCATATTTACAGTGGAAAAGAAACTGATTGAGCTGGTAATCATGAAAATATGCTGTGTATACATGAAATTTCAATATTTTTCATTAAATAAAAATTTCTTATTTCGATAAGAAATTTTTTTTATTTCAATAAAAAAAATTTCTTACTGAAAAATATTGAAATATATTTAAAGTAAGAATAATTTATTCAGGATCGTGTTAAAGAACTTAGCAAAGCAATTTGTATATTTTATCACAAAAGTATCTTGTTAGGTAATTTCTTCACAGATTACAAATAAAAATTCATTTCCAATATTATCTACTATTGAAGCCCAAAATAAAGGACAAAGGCTAGACCCAATGAAATAACTTTCTAAAGTTTTTCTTCAGAAAATTAATATTCAAATTTCAGCAGACTCTATTGGGACAGTAATTTCTAATTTAAACAAAAGCTCTCAGATACTTACACTAGACATTAAATATCACCCAAAAGCATAAATGTTGAGAGCTTATTCAGCAGCATACAGTGCATTGTGTTAGGGCTCTATATTAACAAATAAGTTAATGATTTATAGATGCATAATTGGATGGCATTATGGTGAGTTGATGGAAACAGATATGTGGATAGCCATGGGTGGAAGTTTATTAATGGGGCTTTGCTTTGAGCCTTACATCTTGCCATAAGTCTCTCTCTGCTTGCTGCATCCATGAGTGAACAGCTGGACTTTACAGAAATTTAGAACTACAATGCTCTGCCTCAACACAGTTTATAGCAGTGGAACAGCTGAACATTGAACCCTGTGAAAACAGGAGCTAAAAAAAATCATTCTTTCTTCTAAGTTGTTTACTCAAGCATTTTATCACAGAAGTGGAAAGTGAGTAATAGATCATATTTATCTTTAATATTTTCCTCATTCATATAAAATTGCTCAAAAAGGTTACTTCCCCCTACATAGTTTTTCAATAAACCTAATGTACATGTTGAGAATGGCTATGGAGTCTGTTCATTTATGCTCAGAGACTAATCACTTGTACACTAAGCATTTGTCAGAATGGAGAAAGGATGGTAAGTGAAGGATTAAGGTTTCAAAAGTAATGGCCTTGTTCTTTTAAGAACAAAATAAAGGACCACAAAGAGTCTCAAAGAAAGAAAGAAGTGAACAAATAGAGCCATTCTACCTCCATATGACCTTTGAGTAATTTGCTTCTTTTGGTCACGTTTGAGTAATAAATAAGTTTCCATTTTGTCATTTTGCTAATTGGCACACATTGCTCCCTCCTAAATATTTAGGAGTTTCACACTATGAAATAGCAAGAGGTACATAAGATTAGCATACACATCAACCAGCCATCATACTGCTGTTCATCATATGAGAAAAAGAATTCCTTTATAATTTTGATCACACTCCTTAGGAGAATTTCTGAAGGAAATGGTTGAATAATTAACACTGCAAACTCTCTAATTCTTTTAGCAAAGCTTATTTCACAGTTTTGCTTCAGTGTTCACCAGCTGTAGAGAAGGCAATTCAAAATCCCTAAATTAATCCCAGCTGCAGTGCTTGCAACACAATTAACACGTTTAAAAGTGATAAATATATGATAAAAACACAACAATTTGGGGTCGATTTAAAATAAGCTGTCAGAGACTTGGAAATTGCTTAGCTCCTATTCATTTCCTGTCTGCTAATTTTAAATTTCAATAATCAATTAAGAATTGAGGAAAATATTGTAATTACTAAAATATTAGTACTATTTTCAAACATGTGTATTCTCTTTAAACTCTTGGAGGGGGATTTTAAGAGAAAAGCCTCATATGTTCAGAGAACACAAAATAAAGGTTCTGGCTTACTCATTTGCACATTTGAAAGAGAAGGTACAACAGCAGCCACTGTGTTGTCAAAAAGACTCCTCTTGGAACAAGAGCATATTAGATCACATAATTTCTATCATCCACGCAATTTCTCAATAATCTCTATACATCTGATTTCTGTGCAAAGTCAGAAATATTTGGGAGGTAATGACAAGTTCAGAGGTGAGTAATTTGATGGTCTATTTACATGACAATTATTTCGTAATTTCATAATATTACCTTTTAACCTTCATTCCCTTAACCCTGGATCACAATTTTGAAATAAACTTGAATTGTCAGGCTCAGACTTATCAACAAATAAAAATAACATATTTTTAATTACTTTTAAAATTTTGAGACAGAGATTATGCCATTTCTTTTGTAGATAAATTACACTACAAAACTTCCTCTTTATACATATTTTATCACTTTATTCTCCTTACAAACACAGGTATTACTGTGTCTATTTTTATACTTGAGAAAAATTGACTTCATGATGCATGAAAATTTTGTCAAAATAAATAACCCCATAAGATTGTTTTTATGCATCAAATGTTTGGCACATCTAAACTTTTTAAAAAGCTCATTAATATACAATGATCTTTTATTTCATAAATAAGTGGAATATAGGGTTAAACTATTAATATCATTTTTCTTTGAGAAAAATAGCACCTTCATCTTCATTTTTTATATGTGCAGACTTGAATCAGAGATACAAAAGAGAACATAGTTATGAGGCTTAGAGAAAACATTAATAGAAATCAATATAGAATAGATCAGAAGATCACCGAAATTGGGAATTTATATGTATGCAAAAATGCAGATTAGCCACTGAGAGCAGAAGAAAGCTTATAAAAAGGAATGGCACATACATTTTCAACATAGGAAATTTTAGATTTGAAAAGATTATAAAAAGAAATTGTGGAGACCCACAGAGGCTTCCTAGTGAGACCTTACTCAGGGTCAGAGAATCTGAGCTTGCTTTACCCAGCAGGGATGCATAATGGGATGATTTGACCAAGGGCGTGGGTTACCAGGTGTTTGGAAGGGTCTACATTTGGCTGTACATTATTGCTTTGATCTTGCAAAGGGGATGTCTTGTGCCTCTCCCCTTGGTATTGTTTAAAAAGCCCTTTTGAATAAACGAAGAGGCAGTTGGCTATTGATGCAAGGCCCTCCCAAAGCTATCCTGGGTCTCTGTCTTTCTCCTCATCATCTAGGTCTATCTTTTTACCTAATATTTTCTCATTTATCTCTCCTCCACCCAAGAACCCTTCAAAAGGTGGGAGCAGGTCTCCCAAAGACTCTCATAAGAAATATTAAGAAAATAGGTGCAAAAATGTACATAACCATTATATGTATAATACATTCATGAAAGTTGATGTATTAGTTACTCATGTCCTTGCTAAGACCAAATATTTGACAAAGTCTAACTTAAGGAAGGGAAGCATTGTTTTGCTCACAGTTCCAGAGATACTGCCCATGGTACAGTATGGTGGTAGGAGCTGCAGGTAGCTGGTAATATGACATTCACGGTTGTGCAATATTTGTTTAACTGAGCAAATATATGTTGCAATTGTTTAAACCATATAAAAATGTGTTGCTGTTTTACCTTGCTTGGGTAAGTCACCTGATTGGTCTAATCAAAAGCTGAACAGCCAATAGAGAGTGAGGAGGTATAGGTGGAACTACCCAAAGGCGAGAGTAAGAAGGAATTTAGGCTTGAGAAAAAGAAGAAAGTAGAGGAGATGACAGGGAGACACTAGGGCCCAGCCAGGAAGACATGAAGGAGGCAGGAAAGTAGGACATACAAAATGTAGATGAATGGAAACAGTTTAAAGTAAAAGAGCTAGAGAGACATGGCTAAGCTAAAGCTGAGCATTCATAACTAATAATAAGTCTCCATGTCTATATTGGGGAGCTGGTTGGTGACCCACAGAAAATTCCAACTGCAAATGGTGCCCATAGGGCCTGACAGAGCCAGGAGGAAAGAAACAGATAGAGCTCCTTAGAGTCACTGCTGTGCAGCAGAGCACTTGAGCAACTGGCATGCTAAGTAGAAATGCCTGCCACAGTGCATGCGCCAAGTTCCCAGAGCTGGGGAGGTTAAGTGCAGCTCCCAGTTAAACTCAGCTCTGTCAGGCCCACAGGGTTAAAGCTCAGCTCTCATGGACAGTGGAAGAGGCAGAGCCAACCGCGAGAGCAGCAAAGCAGAGGGTCTCGCTGTGGCAGAGCAGTTTAACGTTTGGCTCACATGGTTAGAGAATGCTACAGGTGCACAGGTCCAATGGAAAACAAAAACAACAACATCAAAAAACCTTAAACAGATTATAGTATGAATAGCTGCTTAAGAAAGAAGTGAAAATGGGTATAGACAGTCATAGGAAAAATAGGTTAAAATAATTAAGTAAAGTATCTCAACAAAGAGTAAAGTTATATATAAAAAAGAATAAGCCACATAAGGATGGAAAATATACATGGATTCTACATCCCCTGAATTTTTTGAATGCTGATGGGTGAACCACAGCTACTGAGAGAGATGGGGTTGTAAATGAAATTGCTGAATTAAACAAGCCTAGATACTTTAGGGATGTCTTAACTTTAAAATGAAATTCAGAAAAACTATTGCTTTGGGAGAGAGGTCATGCTTTTGCTTCCATAGGAAATGAAAGACTGTGTTGTGGACTATTATTTTAATTGGGCAAAGATGTGTTACTTTTTTTAATGTCATAGAATAGCACTTTAACTTTATGAAGGTGTGTTAATTTGTTTGTGCTGCACTTGTTAACTATGCAAAAATGTGTTGAATTTGCATTAATTAAATAAAATTAACCTGGGCTTAGAGAGGTGGGGTTAGCAACTTGTTGACATGAAGTAGCAGGAAAGGTCTTAGCATGTTTTTGTTTTTTGTTTTTTGTGTTTTGTTTTCAGTTGGGACAGTGTGGAAGGGAATGCCTTGCAGGGACCCCAGCAAAGAAAAAAATGTTTGCCAGTTGCTATTCTAACTCTCTGCACTCACAGATTTTCACTCTAGCCTTTGAATCTCAAATTTTATTGGAACAAAAGAGATTTAGTTAGAACTAACTTTAGCGGCAGCAACATAGCCATTGTCTGGGGAAACAAAATTTCCCAAGACTACAGCCTTAGAAGCCACACTGCTACTAGTTTAAAGTGCTGCCAATGTAAGGAGAGTAAAACATTAGCTATGGATTCTTTAAGAATTAATAGAGACCAGATTTGATTCTTGGCCACAGCAGTAAAGAAATATACCTGGAAAAACCACAAGACAGATGATATATCTGTGGTGATATATTGTATACCCCAATATATTGTGTGCCCTAATAAAGCTTTCCTGGGGCTCAGAAAACAGAACAGCCACCAGATTAGATATGGAGGCCAGACAGTGGTGGCACACACGCCTTTAATCCTATCATTCAGGAGGCCAAGATCTATCTAGATCTCTGTGAGTTCAAGGCCACCCTGGGAACAGAGCCAGGTGTGGTGGCACACACCTTTAATCCCAGATCTTGAGATCTCTTGTCTTTTCTTGGGAAGGACACATGCCTTTAATCACAGGAAGTGATGGCAGGAAGCAGAAAGGTATATAAGGTCAGTTCAATGAAGATCCTTTCAGGTAAGGACTCAGAGACTTTCAGTCTGAGGAAACAGGAACTCCTCTCTTAAGGCTGAGGATTTTGTAGAGGTCAGAACATGGCTGGATTGTTTCTGTTTCTCTGACCTTTCAGCTTTCACCTCAATATGTTTTCAAGGTTAAAAAAAATTATATTTTATATAGATGCTCTTTAAACACTTCAGAGACCTAAAGAATATGTCAGGTAAGATGTTTAATAATCTAAGGTTTTTCATGGCAGTGACACACATCTGCTCCTGGCTGCACCAATCTACTTCATAAAAGGATGATGAACATCAAAGAATCTCCATATGGAGTTTGCTTTTATCATCAAAGCTAGCCATTTGGTGAAGAAACTGCCCATGCCTCAACTGCTGACAGTATGCTGTCCAAACTGGACAAGCAGGGCACAAAGTAAAAAGACTGCAAAACTTTGCCAAGACAAGGTGAGATAGTCCTTCAAAATCCTTGCTTCACAAAAAAAGTCTGTCAGATATTCTAGGCCTGTAGGCTGAAGATGGAGGCACCAAAGTTGCAGAGGAACTGTGGGTGACTGTCCCAGCAGCCAGCTGCTTCTCTCATTTCTATAGTTTTGCAAGTTGCATGCTCTGTACTTCCTGTTTACGTGAGTAATATTTTATCCTTCTCAGCTGATGGAGCTGAAGATGAGGTAGTTATAGTTATAGTTTTCTTTGTGACCAAATTTAGAAAATAAACTTACATAGAGATGTAAAGTTTATAAGGTTGAAAAATGTAAAAGCTTAAATTGTTTATCTAAGAAAATGTCTTGGACTCTAAAAAGATAATTTGGGTTGGTAATACAAGTTAGGATAGAATGTAATTTAGGTACACAACTTTGAACCCACCAAGATAGGATAGATAATGGGGTATTTTCTCTGAATTTGCCTAATGCAAATAAACTGGATAATGTAAATATTATTCTAACTTGATGATTGTTCTTATTGTATATAGTTTTACTATGTTAAGCTAAAGTATTTCTTTTTACTTAGTCAAAAAAGGAGAAATGTTGTGGAATATTGTTTAGCTATGCAAAAATGTGTTACATTTGTTTAACTATGTAAAGATCTATTTCATTTGTTTAACTGTAAAGATGGACTGCGTTTGTTTATGTTGCAGTATACTTGTTTAACTATGTAAAGATGTGTTGCATTTATTTAATTATATAAAGATGTGTAGCTGTTTTATGTTGCCTGTCTAAGTCACCTAATTGGTCTAATAAAAAAAATTGAAAGGCCAATAGTGAGGGATAAGGTATAGGCAGAAATTCCAAGCAGGGAGAATAAATAAATAGAGTAGAAAGAAAAGGAGATGATAGGGGAATGCCAGGGTCCAGCCAGTAAGACACAGAGGAAACAGAAAAGTAGGAAATACAGAATGAAAGAAAGGTAAAAAGCCCTGAGGCGAAATGTAGAGGAATAGAAACATGTTAAATTAGGTTAAAAGAGTTGGTGAGACAATCCTAAGCTAAGGCCAAGCATTCATAATTAATAATAAGTCTCCATGTCTTTATACAGAAGCTGGTTGAGGGCCCAAGGAGAATGTCAACTTCAATTCACTGTCAGGAAGCAGAAAGCAATGAATGCTAGTTCTCACACATACTTTATCATTTTATTCAATCCAAGACCCAGACCCCACACAGTGTTATCGTCCACCTTTAGTTTGGTTCTTTTCACCCTAATTAAACTTAATCTAAATAACTTCTAACAAGCATGATTGGAGATTAGTTTCCCTGGGGATTTGAAGAGATTAATTCAAAGACAGGTCAATTTGAATTGAAAGACTGGGACATTAGAGAGAAAAAATCCTGGAAGGAAATATATTGTCTTAGTTAGAATTTCTCTTGCTGTGATGAATCACCATGACCAAAAAGCATGTTGTGGAGAAAAGGGTTTATTTCAGGCTTACATTTCAGCATTGTTGTTCATCACTAAAGAAATTCATAACAGGAGCTCAAACAGGTCAGGATCCCAGGGCAGGAGCTGATGCAGAGGCCATGGAGGGATGATACTTACTGGCTTGTTTTCCATGGCTTGCTCAGCCTAACTTCTCGTAGTACCCAGGACCAACAGCCCAGGGGTGGCCACCCATCAAGGCTGAAACCTGTTCATTTCTAATTTGTGCATATATTTTCTAATATATAATTTGTTAAAACAGATAAAATATATAAATTATATAGCTATTTTGTAGAAATACAGATCTGTATAGAAAATTAAAAACAAAATATATTTTGTGAGATTCTTCTCCTTAGTTTTCACTTTATTCTTTATGCTTGCACTATATCCTTCTCTGCCATGCTGTCCCTTATTGGTTATAATGTCACAATAACTAGACATCTGCATGCCCAAAATAAATAAATATATAAACTGACACAGGCCACACACTTCCACAATATTAATTTAAAATGGAACACAGAACTGATGGTTATTGAAAAATATAAGAATCTTAGAGATAATATTGGAAATATAAGTGACTTCAAGTATAATGACTCTTCAAAGCAATAAAAGAGGCAAAATCCACACAGGGAAAATATAATGGGCAGTTGTCAGTACTAGGTCAGGATAATGAGAGGAAATATTTGCAAACATATGCCTAATAAATGTGTAACAATCAAAGTATACAAAACAATTAAAACATAATTGAGAAAGTGAAGAACCAAATAAGTGAAAATGAGTACAGCTCATAAATAGCTCCTAAAAATAAGAGATGCCTTTGGGAAGAAGCATATAAAATATGTTGTAGAACACATGTCATTAGAGAAATACATATAGATACACATAGGCCATGTGTTGCCTTTGTACACCTACTGTAGAGGTCTGCACTTAGAGCACACAAAACAATTTGTGCTCATGTGAATGCAGAATGACAGGCATCTCTCTCATACTAGGAACATGGAGGAGCTACTTTGAGAGACAGTGTAGCATCTTTTTAAAAGCTAACCATTCCCATCCCATATGGTCTACCAGTATCATTTCTTGGCATTTACTCAAATAAGCAGAAAAAAAATGCACTCAAACAGAGCTCTGAACACATGTCAAGAGGGACTTAAACATGACTGTCGAAACTTGGATGCACCAATATATTGATTGCTAAGTAGGCAGATAAGAAAGCTGTGTAATATCGGGGCAGTTCACAGTGAGGAAACAGAAGGAGCTATTCAGTCAGGGGACAATTTTTAAGTTGCTAATTGAGGTAGAGAGGCTAGCCCACTATGGGCTATGCCATCCCTCTACAGGTGGGCCCAGACTACGAGAAAAGTGGCGGACAGGCCAGAGAGAGAAAGTCAACAAGCAAAATTTCTTCTTTGGTTTCTGCTTCAAGTTCCTGCCTTGGTTTACCACACTGATTGACTATAACCTGTAAGCTGAAAATAAGCCCTTCCCTCCTTGTTGTTGTTGTCCATGGTCTCTATCATAGCCAAGAGCACAACTAGAACACACATTAGCCATGGAATCTAAAATCTTTCAGTCAGATATGACAAACTTCTTGGATCTGGGTATGTTCAATTATGAAAGATGCACCAGATAAGCTGGTTTCTCATCTAATTTCAGTTGACTTCTCTGGTGTAGAGCAAGGGAGAAGGAGTGGCTTCTGTGCTCTGAGAACTCAAGGTTAATATCCACACCTGCCACCTGAACTGCCACCAAGCCCAATGTCAGGAGAGCTGCCTCAGACCATTTCTGTATTATAAAAGATGCTATTCTAAGGATGGGACTTTTTATGACTCTCTTTCTCCCTCACGCCAGGAACTTTATTTCTAAGGGAGATTTCAATTGCTTTCTGTCAGAATTCAATAAATCTGGACCAACAACTGAGCTGCCAGAGGGAACGATAAAGCTGAATTAGATCTGAAAAGATTTACTATTAGCCAATGTGTGGAGAGAAATTTATTCAACTATTAAAGATTATATTTCCCAACCAAAAGAAAAAAATAGTGACGTAGGAGCCAGTCTTTTATCAACAAATTGCTTATGAAATTCAGAGAAATTAATTTAGTGCTGGTATACAGTATTGTCTGAATCACCATCTCCATTGCAGCATCCAGTGATCTTCACAAGCAGATTGAGAGCGACACATATTTTGTGGAATGCATCATCCTGAGAAGTTCACTCAGAGAAAAGCAATTCCCACCAGATTTAACCCGTGAATTATGTCTGAAAATACAGTTATTACAATTTTCCATCTCAGAGTTGATGGCTAGATATACCCACCTTGCCATAAAGTTGAATTGCTCATATGTGAGCCTGTGGGAAAGTCAATGAAAAGTAGCACAAGGAGTAGTAATGAATAAACTTCTGAAGTATTCGTTTGTCTGTCCTGATTGACTGCACTGAATGAAATACTTCTCTGAATTGCTTTGATTCTGTCTCATGTTTTGCTTCAGTAAAGCTACAGAATATACCTTTCATATAGTGATATAATGCATTGATATAATTTGAAGAATTTTTCTTTTGTTTATGACACTTAAATGTCATACACAATAAAATGATTATTTTAGTGTAATGTAATATAAGAATTTGTGAACAGTTTCTTCAGATTTCATCATCTTTGCCAATTTGCCACAGTATGGACATATAAAATCAATATAGATAAACTGATGACTAAATGTTGTGCTTAATTCAACTATATTCAAAAGAAAACTGTGGTTAGAAAAGAAAAAAAGCAAGTGTTTTGTAACCATAGATTAGAATACACACAGACACAAACATACACCAAGAATCTCTTTCTATTGTACAGTTAAAGATGCCTGATTATGGTGTAATTGTCTATATTCTCCCTCAAAATAACTGAAACTAAATATAAGAACCAGCAAACTACGTAGACTAGGAAAACTTTGTTCTTATCTTTAATTATCTACTAGAACTTTCTCAAAGTTCCTTAAGTCTTCACATACGAATAACTAAACTTCAATGTTTATGAACTCTGTGTGTAAACAAACGTATTCACACTTCTCCAAAGCAGCTGCTCACCATAACTGTCCCTAAACATCTATAGAACCTGAAAACATGCACTTTGGAGGGTAATATCATTTATGTTTTAAAACAGGAAAATAGTTTAAAGATAGTTAGCTATATAATTGAATCTGAAAACACATCTGTTTAGAAGAAAGATTAAATGTATATCCTCATTGTTTCCATCTTTCTCTAAATAAAACAAATACATCATACTTTAGATGTTTCTTTCAAAAGTTATGTTAATGGTGAAATATAAAGATATTTGCCATTCCCAATAAAAGTGGAGTGGCAGTGTGATTCAAACTCAGTGGTATAGTGCTTGCCTAGCAAGCACAAGGCCCTGGGTTTGGTCCTCAGCTCTGAATTAAAAACATTAAAACTTTTATACCAAATTTCATAGAATTTCTCTGTTTTAAGAACAATTAAAGAGAGTCCCTGAGAATGTCAGTAGTATCAATTGCTAAAATATTCAGTTCTTTACCTAATGGTCAGTGAAATGTATATGAGATATGGTGCCTAGGGAAAAAATGTTGGAAAGAATTGTATTATCAACTCAACTTGCAGCACAAGCAATATTTTATAAATGCTTTCTGTTTTTAATTTCTTTTAACAAAATGTGTTACAAAACTAAATTAAGGGTGGAAGAGTTTGTTTTAGCTCACATTTTGAGGGAAAAGGAAATCATGCTGGAGAATTCATGACAGTGGGAAAGTGGGGCAGCTGGTCACATTGTATTCATTAGGAAGCAGGGAGGCATGAGTTCTATTCCTCAGCAGGCTTTCTCACCCTCAATCCTTCTTTGCAGATTGGACAGCAGCACTCATTTGAAAAAGGTCTTCGTTTCTCAGTAAAATTTCTGGAGATGACCTCACAGACATGCCAGAAACATATTTCTTAGTTGGTTCTCAATACCAGTAAGTTGATAATGGAGATTTACCATCACAATAATTGATATTGCTATTTACTTATATATAACTAATGTAATACTCATGTAGCTATGGTATAATATAAACTCTACAATACAGAGCAACTTTGCTTTGATACCTTTTTCATTATTTTATTTTATTTTTTAAGATTGTTTATATATCTCCATATATTTCATTGAGATGTTCCAACAATGAATTTTGATCTTTCATTTCTGCTTATCCAACTCTTACCAGATCCATGACCTCTTCCCTCTCCACTGAATTTTGTGAATTTCTTTCTTATTTCTAAATCCATATGGTACAGTTTGTGCTGCCAATATAATCTTGGATTTCTTGTATTTACTGGAGCACCTATTAACTGGCGATAGTTCCTCAGTGAGGTGGAGGTTTTTAAGATCTTCTCTCCTTTCCAAACTGGAATTTTGTTTGGTCTGAGCAATTTTAAGTCTTCTGCATACTGTATCAATTGCTGTGAATTATTGTTTGTAATGGCCTTGCTTTATCCAGAGAGTTTCCTTGTAGTCATCCAGCACCTAAGATCATTACAATCTTTATGTCCCCTCTTCTGCAATTATCTTGGAACTTTGTGAGTTAGGAGTGTGATATTAATATCCAAAATAGGGCTGGGCATTTTGCTCTGATATAAGGATAAGACATTAGGAGTCAGTTGAATATTATGGTCACTTAGCATATTCACAGTAGTAGGTTCTCTGCTAGGACCTATAAACTGTCTAGCTATAGTTTATTGGCCTTGGTAACAAGCAGATAATGGGTTTAAACTTGTGGAGAAATTTATCAATTCAATAAGAATGTGACTTGTTACTTCCATGACATTAGTGCCACTATTGAATTTTGGGGATTGTCTTGGCTGGCTAGCCATTGATGCTGCTCATATGGTTCATAGGTAGATAAAATAAATAATTTCTTTCTTTATCTGGTAGTATCCATCTAAACTTTCAGCCCTATGCAAGCTAAACAATAGCAATGAAGTGTCAAGGTGAATGTCAGCTTGATTTCTCTGTGTCCTGTGACTCAAGTGCATGGTGTCTTTAGCAATAGGTTCTGAAGAGTAGCCAAAAGCATTGACAATATCTTGTAATCTTTACAAACTATGGGAGCTCATCAGCTAATAGGTCCAAAATAGGTAACCTATTCCTACCAAAATTTCCTGTAATATTTTATTCCTGTAAACGGGTTTTTTATTTGTTATCCTTTGGTGTCTACTAAGGTCATTGTTTTCCAATTTTAGCTTAATGCCATCTAAACATTATACATAAAACAGGTGAAAACTGGGCCAAAGTCATAAAGCAATAATTGTGTTACATGGACGGTGCTCTTTTTCTCTTTTAGTCCTAGACTTACCTACCTAATGCTTGAGAAGCTCTCAAACTCTGCCTACTTCTGACTATGCAGTAAAGGAAATCCAATACGAAGCTACTAAGATGACATTCAGTAGACAAACAATTTAGGTTTGCCAAGATACAATCAGAGAAATGATTCTGCTTCCAGGTAAAAGCAACCTTAAGCACACTGCTGAGTGATTAATAAACAGCACAACCGATTTTAGTTTACCAGGTTCCTATGCACCATTAAGACAGAAAGCTGAATTATTTTTGCTTAGTTCTGTGTCTTTGAACATTACAGTCTATCCCCTGATGGCTAGTTACTTCTAGTACTCCTGTAAATAAAAATTAAATACCTTTTGCCATATCTTGGTTCTTTAACTAAATACCTCCTAATTTGTCATAAAAAAAAAAAAAACTGCTTGGAAATTTTTTGTAATTTGTTGAATCAGATTTAATTTCAAAAGTATAAAACTTTGCACCAGTATATGTTTTAAAAACAGTTATTTTAGATACTTAAGTCTTATGTTCTCCAGTGACTGTGACAGACCTTAACTAAGAATATTGCTCTGATTATTCTCAATCACCACTCATGAAGATACAGATATAAATTAGTAAGCCTAAAAGTGAGTCAATCTATTTATTCAGTGAGTCATCTTATTAGCTGACCTATGGCACCCAAAGGAGCGAAACTAGGCTACCCGGGAAGGTGAGCTAGGACAACATGGGTCCAAAAGAGTCTGAAACTAAAACAGGCTGTCAGAAACCATTCTGATGAAGAAAATATGGTAGGATATTATTGACCAAAACCAAGATCTAATTGAATGGAAGCTGAAATGGCTTTTGCAGCCCAGAATTCATGGTCTCCCACTTTTATTTCTAAAGTATCTAATTGGCTACCCAAGTGATTGATGTTCAGGACAGTTGAATGAATGTGAAAGGGTCTAGATAACTAAAGACAAGGGCATCAGGTGAGTGACTTTGGAGGACAGGCTACCAGAGCACTGGAATCTGAAGACTTAACTGGAATTATAAAATACTAAATGACAAATGGCTTTAAGAAATAAATCTAGTTACTTGAACTGGATGATAGTGATTTACCATGTTCTTCAAGTACATGACACATTTATCAAAGATTGAAGTGCCTTCCTGTGCCAGGTGGATGCAAGATCTCTCTAGATAATTTTAGCTGGTTATTAAGAATCTTCTTGTTTGGCTTATGAGTCCCTGGTCGATATATATAAACCAAATGTTAATCTTCAGATAATTAACACAATCTTACTTAGTGGCTAAGCAATATCCATCCAAATAAAGTATATTTGAAACAATAAGATTAAAAGTTACTTTTTTTAAAAAAATTTAGAATGGATTTGTGAAGCATCAAATTTGAGAGAAAAGCAAAATCAAATACTCTATTATTCTGTGTTCTTCATATTATCTGCCTTTGGTTCTCTAACACAGTGTAATAAATAAAGCTCCAAGATGAAAAAAAGTCTTTGTAAAAAAGAAAGTTACTAAACTGTGGAAATTTGTGCAGTAGAATTTATCATTTGTTATTTACATGTATGTTGCTGCATCTGAATACATAACTGTATGGACTGTTTATTTGTGAGACTATTTTGTATTTTCAAGAGAAAAGAACCTTTCTGAAATTATACATTTGAAAAAAAAAATGTCAAATTCCGGAAGTCTGCCTTGGCTTTTCCAGCTTTTAATGGGATTATGAGGACACCTTTTCATCCTAAGAAATAGAAATCTAATTCAGCATGTGAGCTGCCACACAGCATCTCCCTCTGAGATGTTCTATCAGAAGCAGAGTTTTTGTTTTTGTTTTTTTTCTAAATCACTGACTGACCAACAATATGTGAATGTATAAATGATCACTGTTTTGCTTACTCAATTTATCAAAATATATTTTTCCAAATAAAAAGGAAACTAACTCATATGAATTATCAAATAATTCCAATAAGAAGTGATCCTACTATCATTGAAGTATTTAAAGCTTGTTTTGGCCTTGATGATGCTCTGTTGAGGTTGTTGTTCAATGTGCTTGTGCTGGTGTGTATGTATCTGTGCATGTGGGTGTGTATGTACGTATGCCTGTGATAAAGGTGTCAGGTCATTTCGGGGTTTGTAAAGTATACAAGGATGAGAATCAAGGTCAAGTCACTTGTCCTTTGCCCAATGTGCAATGAAATTTACTAATAGTGCATTGTGAAAAAGTGACCTTGTAGAAAATATTCACAAAATCAAGTTATGCAATATGTATAGTAGATACATGAGAAACATGTAAACAAACTGGTAAGAATACAAGGCCAGTGAAGAATAGCCTCCAGACTTTCTTCTAGTAATCCTATTGAGTCACACTCACTGTGTAAATTGATTAAATGTTTAATGTTTTATTCATTTTCTCTTTCCTGTAGATGAGTCTTTTGCCTGTATATATGTCTGTCCACCACATATTTGTCTGGTTCCAGTGAGGTCCTCTGGAAGAGAACTCAGTACTGTTCACTACTGAGCCATATCTTTAGCTCTGAATAGCTCTTTTTCAGAGAAGCAATTTAAATATATTCTGCAATGAAATTTTATCCATGATTACAGAAATAACTTTAAAAGACCATTGTTTATTTCATTTTCCTCATGACCTTCTCTGTGAATATACTGCAATAAAATTTATTTATACTTTCCTTTCAAAGACTTGACTGAGAAATTGGTAAAGTGGACTTTAAAAATGTACACCAGCTCATTTTTGCTTAAATAATGATTAAAAAACAGAGAGTAAAATTATTACATTACAAATACATTTACATTTATCATAATTGGATTTGCAATTTGGATACCAGGTATCTTAGGTTCTATTTTTAAAATAATATTTCAATAAAAGGGCAAAATTCTAAAACTGTATGAATAAGAATACTGATACAAATTCAATATGTTAATATTCAATAACTTTTTAATACCCTAACAATAAAAAAATAAATTTATATTAACTCTCTCATGTATGCTTCATATCATTAAAACTAATGATGGTTTTGGATGGGAGACATTCTGCTACAGCAAACACACATCCTATTTTTTATCCAAAAGATCATATGTCCTTCCGTGAAGAAAAAAGACTCAGCTCAGTGCAGTAGGCAATGGTGGAAGATGGGATATCTGCAACAACATGAAGGCCTTCAGAAGCTCAGAGCATAAGAGGAAGAGAGATTGTAGCCAGTAGGTTTTCTCTGGCCCCACCCACTGCTTATAAAATAATCACTCAGAAACTTATATTAATTGTACCTGATCAGCCATTAGCTCAGGCTCATTACTGACTAGCTCTTACATTTAAATGAACCCATAATTCTTATCTATGTTTAGCCACGTGGCTTGGTACCTTTTCTCAGTTCTGCCTTGTCATCTTGCTTTCTCTGTGTCTGGCTGGTGATCCTCACTCTGCCCCTCCTCTTCCTGGCATTCTCCTAGTCTGCTTACCCCACCTATACTTCCTGCCTGGGTACTGGCCAATCAGCATTTTATTAAACCAGTGTACAAGAGCATTATCCCACAGTTATAAGAAATTGTAAGCTTGTATTTTCACTAGTCCACACTCTCCTAGTCACATGAAAATAAGACTAAGCTATATGAGCTCATGGGATCATGAACCGCTTCTTCTATTAGCAGAATACATAGTATCTTAAGACAAATAGGACAGTTTCAGTAGAATGTAAGAATGGATCATCAAACCTAGCATTAATATGACTGCAGGTTCATTGTTCTAGACTCTAATATATACATCATCATCATGTTAAGGAATAAAAACAATATTTTAAGTGTACATAATAAAATAAAAGGGTTAAAATTAACTATAAATTAACACAAAACTTATCCTCTTTGTTAATCACTGTAAGAGAGCCATTGTCAATTTTTTTCTTTTATATCTATATGTTACTTGAAGATTTGGGGAAATACATATGAATGCTTTGTGACAAGTATATTATCAATAGTTAAAGCAGTGACATTATCTTAACAAGCATGCCAATTGTCTTTAATTCATAAAGACCAGGAGAGTACAGATAGTTAGAGATAAAGAAACAGAGTTGAAACATTCACCCTTACTGATAGGCTCCCTGGGAAGGAAAGCCTGACATTTTTGGTTCAGCAGCATAAAAAAAGAGAATAATTTGGATGTAAAGATATGTTTAGCCTGACTTCAAAAGGAGGGAACCAAGTATTTTGAAAAAAAAATAAGAGATTTATATTTAGAATTTTGCATTATTGCCACATTAAAATACTGAAACCAAAGGAACATAGCTGTGCAATATAGAAAAAGGGAGTCTCTGGAGAGGTCACAGTATGGAGTAAATTTAGGAAGATGAAGGATAATAAAAACATGAGAGGAAATCATATGGAAATATTATAAGGTAGCTTAAATCAACACAAATCTCACATCTGGAACACTGTCTTATCACAAAAAATCCAACGTAGGCTAATTTTTATATAATAAATGGAATTTCATTAAGAACTTGAAAATTACCTTCAATTATGAAATTTTTACTTTTTAAAATCCCATACAAATATTCTGCTTCATTGTGATGTTTTCAAACATAACCTGTTTTGTTGATTTTTGTCATGTCTTCTGGTTCTAGTTTTCCCCTTTTTGTCCCCCTAGGACACATAACCTCGAAAGAGCTCTCTTTGATTTCACATCACATGTTTATTTTCCTCTATATCTTCTGAACAATTAGTCTCAACAAACAAGGACCAGCATTCCATTTTTATTCAGAGACAGTTTGAATCCCCCTTCTTAAAACTTGCTTAGTTATTGAATTCAGTTTGAACATTATTCAAAAAATTAAAAATAGAAATACCAATAGATGCAGACATACCACACCTGGGCATATACCCATAGGACACTGCATCCTAATACAGAGATACTTGAATACTCTTGCTTATTTCTGTTCTATTCACAAGACCAATATCATAATATCAGTGTAGATGTCTATCTACAGATGAATGAATAATAAAAATTTGGTACAAAACTTTCATTTCTGTTCACTGTATGTGTGCTATCTTTGTGTCTCTCTGTGATTTCTGTAAATGATGTTTCTACAAAAATGACAACCTTGCAATTTTTAAGCCAACATGGGCTACAGAAAATCTTGTTTTATAAAAGCAAACAAAAGTAATAGGAAACATTAATTTGTTTCTAGTTAAGTATATTTTCTTCAAGTATATATTATTATTCAAATAGACATACTTCTGATACCCTGAAATTATCATGCAACAGTGTTTAGGTGAAGGTAAAAAACTTAACTAAAAAGCTGGATATTTTTATAAGTAAGGTAAGCCAGACACATACAAAACAAATATTCAATTTTTTCATATGCAAATACTGACCTTTAATATTTATGTATACATATGTAGGGAGGTATATCTCTTGATAGAGGCCATCCAGAAAAGAGATCAAATCAGGTACACATCAGTCAACTGATTTAACCTGGCTATTTTGCTAATGCACCAAAAAAGAAAGCGACTTTTAGATGTGGAATGGAAAAAGGGTTTAGAACTTTCCGTGAAATATCACTATATGTTTTAGCAAGTTAGTTTATGAAAGACATTTTAGGTTTAGAATGAGCTTTCTTTTGGAGAGCTGTCATTCAGTACAGGGAAATTGCTGGACCTCATCTTCATTCCAATGCTTTGGAAAAGAACAAGTGAACAGAATGTGAAGAAATGTAGCAGCAGCTGTATCTACAGCACAGGGTTTCAGTGTGCAGACACAGAAGGAACACTGGAACTGGTTTGCTAGGAAGTGAATTTGAGTTTTGCATGTTCTTAGTAGTACAGATGTGTTTAAGTGTATGCTTTCTACAGTTTTCTAACACTTATAACTTGAAAAACATTATGGTTAGTTCCAACATTTATTTGGATTTTGAGAATAGGATGCCTACAGCATGAAAACGTCTAAGAAAAATGTTGAAGTTCTCTTACTTATTTAAAATAGAAGATTTAGCATTGATGTAGGAAGTACAAATTATAGACTCATCTATCTTTAAAGGAAGGGTTCGTATTTATTAGAGATTCTCAGAATTTTGGTCTTCATAAGCCAAAAAGATTGTAAATTTTGCTTCAAAGGTCATTAAAATACCATTGTGGTAATAATTGTTTACCTCTGAGAAAAGTGAGTCTGTAGATACTAAAAAAGATGGCATACATTTATAACCTCCATAATTCAGAACTTCCAATCCTTTTACATCAAAATATATATTACATAATTAACATGCTTAGAACATAAGCTAGAATATTTAATTTTTGGTTTAAGTAAAAAAACTCAAAAACCTGAAGTTTTAAAAAAAATTAATTCCAAATAAGCAAGCATTATATCATCTTTTCCTTCATTTTTTGAAGTGAATCCATTAACATAATACTCACTGACAGTAGCTACATTTAAATGTTCTTCAACATTCCCAAGTGTGAATGTGACTGTGAATTCACATACATATTTGAACACCTTTCATTAAGTTCCCTAGAAGAAAAGTCATTTTGTAGGACAAAACTGTTTAGATATTCTAAATAATAAACAATAAAAGGGTTAGAAATGTAAATTACACTGCATAAGACATTACAGTTGTATGGCTGTAGGTTGTTTATGTACATAAGGCCTCTATACTTCCTCTTGTATCTACATAAGTTGCTTGACACTCTAAAATAGATGTTCAGAATAGACCTTCCATAACTAGGAAAGCCAAAGACAATGAGCAAAGTCATTGTGAATACTCTTGATGGAAAGCATCAAGGTAGTCTAGGTTTGAAAAGAAAATGTATTGGAAATTTCACCTTGGAATTCAGAACAGCACCTTCTTACAAGCTTTCTGTCTTCTATATTGCTGCTTGCTATAGGTAAACAAATACAAACTGCTGTCACAGATGTGGTTGTGCATACTTATAACTCCAGCACTCAGTCATCAGAGGAAGGAGGATCAGGAGTTCAAGAACCCTGGATCCTCTTGCAAATTTGAAGGCAACTTGGACTACAGGAGACCTTGTCTTATAAAAGAAAAGCAAAAACAATTGCAACGAACATCTTATTTCCTGCTATGTATATTTTCCTCAACCTTGTATTCCTATTTTATATAGATATACTTCATCTTAAAATTATCTTGCAATTATGCTTGTTGAATATAAGCAACTTCATATGCATATGAAGGACACATATCCCTATAATGCATTTCAATTCCAATCTTGTAACTGTTGTATATATATATATATATATATATATATATATATATATATATATATATATACTATGATATTCACCTGTCACATTACTTCTAGTAGATAATCTTATATTTAATACATTCATCAATTTTTATTAGTTTTTTATATTACTTTTAATAATAATGTATTGCTAATGCTTAATGCTTATGAACATTTCCTGACAGTTAGGCTGCATAGATAATACATTTAGTCATGTAGTCTACAAATACATATGTTGTTCTTTAAGTACTAGGATAAGCAGATGAACACATACATGTGTAATACATTTCCACATGTCAGGTTCTTCTAATTAAAATCCTTACTGACTACTTTGATTTTTGCTGACATTTTCAATATAGATTTGCAAACGCAGTAGTGTGCAAAATTTCCACACTCTGAAGAAGTTTAACTCTGATCTGAACTTTATGGAGTCCACTCTGCATATGAGATGAAATAAAGAGTTCATGAAGTCGCTACTGTAGATGTAACCAATCGTCTTATTAAAATAAGAAACACAGAGCCAATGTAAAGGAGAAAGCCGAGAGGTCAGAGCTCAGAGCCAAAATCTTACCTCCTGCAGTGCTCCTAGCTTCCCTGATAGAGAGCTACTTCCTGTTTGTCTGTCTTTAAATAGTCTTTCTGTTCTGCCTTCTCATTGGTTGTAAACCCAACCACATGACTGCCTTGTCACTGCCTGTAAGTACCGTCCTCCAGGTCTTAAAGGCGCATGTCTCCAATACTGGCTGTATCCCTGAACACACAGAAATCTACCTAGCTCTTCTAACCACCACGCTCTTGCTATGGCTCTAATAGCTCTGACCCCAGGGCAACTTTATTTATTAACATACAATTAAAAATCATATTTCAGTACAAATAAAATATCACCATATTTCCCCTTTTCTATTTTAATAAAAAGAAAAAAGGCAAAAGGTTATAACTAACAAAAGAAAAACTATATACAAAAGTACAATATCTATATACAATATACACAAGTAACAAATACCTAAACGATGTCTAGTCCATTTGTATTTGACAAATCAGAGAAAATAATTGCCTTATCTATCCTATTTTAGTAAGTCCAAAATGTATCTAATTCACTTTCTATCCTAATTAACCTTCAACTATAACTAACTAATCTTCAACTCCCTCAGAGACCCCAGAAGGAAATAACATTAGCTAACAAAAATAAAAACAGGAAGTGCATGCAAGCAACTTCCAAAAATTTTATGAGTTGACAGAAACAGCCAGCTGCCTGGACAGTCACCTGAGTTTTCTATGCAGTGTTGGGGCATCATCTTCAGCCTATAGGTTTAGCATATCTGACAGACTCATTTGTGAAGTAGGTTGTACACAAGGTCAACAGTTCAACCTCACATTGGGTGAGAGCAGTCCATGTACCAGAAACACCTGAATTCCACTAGTGTCATGTCATGATTCAGGATTTTAAATTCTGGAAATTGTTGACGGTTTTTTAATTCAGCTGTCCATTCTTCTTGGCTGTGTACATATGGCTTCATCTCAGCATCCCCTTCTTCTCCACATCCCTCTATTAAATGCCAGTCTACTATTGAGAGGCATGAGCTTTCAGTTGCTGTTCTATTGCACAACAGAAGCCATTGGCCCACTACCTGTTCAGCTGCCTTCATAGAAAAGGGCACTGTACCTTTTCCGGATTGTGAAGGCCACTTCAGGGATAGCGCCATATTGTCCTGGCCTCAGAAGATGCCTTTTGATAAAGCCATAACCACACTTGTTTTGGCAGGAATCGGTAGTCCTATGTTTCGTGTTCTGTCTGTCCATTTTGTCCTGTTGATTCGAGGATACTTTGTTGTCCAGTGGCTAACTTTTGCCACAATGAAAGTTAACTCCATATGCAGTTTCTTCAATGCCCACATTTTCTCTGAAGTAGATTGGTACTGCCAGGAGCCGACATGTCTCAAAAAAGAAGAATTTCTAAGTTATTAAAACATTTTAAAAGCCATATTCGGTATATCTCTGAAGGGTTTGAAGATGACCTGTCTAAAATATATCTGATCAATTTTTAAAACATATCTAATATGACTACAATTTCTATTGTAATGTCTAACTACTAACTACTAACTTTCATTTCTTTATATCCTAATAGTTGGTAATAATGTAAAGTATTTAAAACTAGTAATTGTCTTTTTCTTTTCTTTTCTTTCTTTTTTTTAAAACAAGAACCTTAAATCTAATCTCCTTTGCTAGCCTTTTTCCTAACCCTTGACAACAATTTGTAACCAACCCCCCTAAATAATGAAAATTATCCCAGACCCAAAACCCATTAAAAGAACCAAAATACCACCCACCCCACACCACCTCTTTGGGAATGTGGGCATCATATTCTTAAAATTGCTTCCTGCTGGGTATGGGCGAATTTGTCTTTATCCTGAAAGAAAAATTTTAGGTTAATTGTCAAATTCTAGGAAAGGTAACTATATCCTTCATTATTATCCAGTCTGTGTATAATGCCAAAGTTCAGGGTTTATCTCAAGTCCTTATTCAAGTAGTCTTTGAGACTGGATCATCTCAGCTAGTCATCTCAAAATTGCTCTGAGCACCTTGTAGCTCAAAGCTGACCTGTAGATGATGTTTGTCAGCTTAGTGATATTATTACTGTCCACGTGGAATTGTTGTTGTTGTGGGGCCCCATCTTCTTCCTGGAGACTTCAGTTGATGTTAGGCCTGGCCGTGATTTCCTGCAGAAAACTGATAAGAGACTCGAACACAAAAAACATATATATATATATATATATATATATATATATATATATATATATGCAGCTAGCCTTTCTTCTAGAATTAGTTAGTACTCTATATGACCATTCATATCTTAACAAAGTTTAAGTACTAACTTAACAAAGTTAGTACTCTATATGACCATTCATATCTTAACAAAGTTTAAAATGTATATATATAGATAGATAGATATAGATATTAATCTTGTAAATTTTGATATAAAATTTTTACTTTAAGCAATTTTGATATAAAATTTTTACTTTTATTTTGATATAAAATTTTGATATAAAATTTTTACTTTAAGAAAAGTTTAAAGAATCAGAATAGAATCAAAGAGTTCAGATTAGTAATACAATAGTCCCTTAATTAATTTGGCTTTTGTCCTGTCCCATAGCAGAAAATGGCTCTTTTATTCTGGCATGATACAGGGAGTTTGCATTTTCCTTTTACCAACATGCTTGGAGGGCTGGAGAGATGGCTCAGAGGTTAAGAGCACTGGCTGTTCTTTCTGAGGTCCTGAGTTCAATTCCCAGCAACCATGTGGTGGTTCACAACCATCCATAATGACATCTGGTGCCCTCTTCTGGCCTGCAGGTGTACACACAGGCAGAACTTTGCATACATAATAAATAAATCCCCCCCCAAAAAAAGAAATATTATTTAGGCTGGAGAGATGGCTCAGAGGTTAAGAGCACCGACTGCTCTTCCAGAGGTCCTGAGTTCAATTCCCAGCACCCACATGGTGGCTCACAACCATCTGTAATGAGATCTGACACTCTCTTCTGTATAGATAATAAATAAATAAACAAATAATTCTTTAAAAAAAAAAACATGCTTGAGTTTAAAGAAGGAGAGAGCCATTCTCCAACTCCAAAGTCAGCTTTAAATTTTAATTGAACTGGGACTATTAGAAGACCAATAGTGTTAAATCTTTAGACAAAAACAGAAACAAACATTTAGGAAGACATAAAATTTTTTAGATAATATATACCCATACGCCGTTTCACTTTGTTTCCTGGGATAGATAATTTGTCCCTTTTCTTCAGTTGTCTCATTTGTCTTGTGTTCTTCAGATTCCTTAAACTTCATTCTCCTAAAAGACAAAAACAAAAACCTTTCCCCAAGACTAATTTTGGGGATGTTCCTTTTTGGCAAGCTATTATCTTATTAAATGAAAAGGCATGTGTTACTGGTGAAAGTTAGTTTAAATTGGATGTTCATGTTGGTTGATGAACTATCACCTACTCTAATTAAGAGGTTTCTCTTGTTCAAATCAAACCTTTATCAATTTTGATGGTACCCACAGCTTATCTTGTCCTGTAGAAACAAAAGCAAAACCTCGTCCCCAACGTAATACATACCCTGGTTTCCATTCTGAGGTCAGCACATCCTTAAAGTATATAGGCTGATTTAATTCTGTAGTTTTTTCTATTATCCAATGTCTCTCTGCAGCTGTTGTTCCTTTCTCATTGGCATTGAGAAAATTCAAAGTTAGAAGAGCATTATGCAGTCTATTTCTGGGGCTTTTTTTTTACCCCTTTCTGTTTATTTAGCATATCCTTTAGAGTTCTGTTTGATCTTTCTATAACTGCTTGACCTGTAGGATTATGTGGTATACCTGTAATATGGTTTATATTGTAATAAGCAAAAAACTGTTTCATTTTAACAGAGACATATGATGGAGCATTGTCAGTTTTGATTTGTGTAGGTATACCCATGATGGCCATAACTTCTAGCAAAGGAGTGATTACAGAATCAGCTTTTTCAGAACTCAGAGCAGTTGCCCATTGAAATCCTGAATAAGTATTGATGGTGTGGTGTACATATTTCAATTTTCCAAATTCTGCAAAGTGAAACACGTCTATCTGCCAGATTTCATTCCTCTGAGTACCCTTTGGGTTACATCCTGCTGGTAATGGCGTTTGATTATAGAAGGAACAAGTAGGACATTTCTTTACTATTTCTTTGATTTGTTGCCAGGTTATGGAAAAATCCCTTTTTAAACCTTTACTATTGACATGATGTTTTTTTTATGAAATTCTGAGGCCTCCAGCAATTTGCTATCAATAATTTATCAATCTCATCATTGCCTTGTGCTAAAGGGCCTGGCAGACCAGTATGAGATCGGAATTGAGTTATATATAAAGGTTGACTCCTTTTCCTGATTGTATCTTGTAATTGAATAAATAGTGAAGTTAATTCTGAAGCATCAGGGATAAATTCTGCAGTCTCAATATGTAATACCACTCTTTCAGCATACTGAGAGTCAGTTACTATGTTGAGAGGTTCTGGAAAATCCATTAATACCAACAGAATAGCATACAATTCTGATTTTTGCACTGAATTATAAGGACTTTGAACCACTTTACTTAAATTTTCTGATTTGTATCCTGCCTTTCCTTGTTTGTTGGCATCTGTATAAAATGTACGAACTTCAGATATGGGTTTTTGCCATACAATTCGAGGCAAGATCCAATCAGCTCTCTTTATAAGATCAATTCTGTTGCTTTTGGGATATTTGCTGTTAATTTCTCCCAAAAAATTACTGCAAGCTCTTTTCCAATGTTCACTTTCTGTCCATAATTTTTCAATGTCCTCCTTTAGTTAAAGGTATGACAATTTCTGCTGGGTCTATTCCTGCTAATTGATGAAGTCTCAATTTTCCTTTCCAAATCAAGTCAGAGATTTTTTTTCCCCATAAGTTTTTAATTTTGTATTTGGTTTATTTGGTAAAAATATCCATTCCAATATAATATCTTCCCTCTGCATTAATATTCCAGTAGGAGAATGCCTAGAAGGTAAAATAACCAAATGCAATCCAGCTTTGGATCAATACGATTCACGTGCCCTTTGTGTACTTTTTTTTTCTACCAAGGTCAATTCTTTCTCAGCTTCAGGTGATAATTATCTTGGACTATTTAAGTCCTTGTCACCTTCTAAGGTTTTGAACAAATTAGTCAGTTCATCATTTTTTACCCCAACAATAGTTCGTAGATGAGAAATATCTCCAAATAATCTTTGAAAGTCATTAAGAGTCTGAAGTCTCTCTCTCCTAGTTTGCACCTTTTGGGGTCTAATTTTTTGTAGCTCTATTTTATATCCTAAATAATTAATAGAATGTCCTCTTTGTATTTTTTCAGGAGCAATTTGTAATCCCCAGCAAGGCAAAATTTTATTTACTTCTTCAAACATTATTTCTAAAGTATCTGCATTTGAGTCAGCTAGTAAAATATCATCCATATAATGATAAATTATAGATTTAGGAAATTTTTTACGTATCACTTCCAATGGCTGTTGTACAAAATATTGGCACAGAGTTGGGCTATTTAACATTCCCTGTGGAAGGACACTCCATTGAAATCTTTTAACCGGTTGAGAATTATTATAAGTAGGCACTATGAAAGCAAATCTTTCTTTATCTTTTTCTTGTAAGGGTACTGAAAAGAAACAGTCTTTTAAATCAATAACTATGAGAGGCCATCCTTTTGGTAACAGAGTAGGCAAAGGAATTCTAGATTGTAGAGAGCCCATTGGCTGAATTCTTTGTTAATTGCTCTAAGGTCTGTTACCATTCTCCATTTACCAGATTTCTTTTTAATAACAAACACAGGAGAATTCCAAGGGCTGGTTGATTGTTCAGTATGTTGAGCATTTAACTGTTCTTCTACCAGCTCTTCTAAAGCTTGGAGTTTCTCTGTTGTTAAAGGCCATTGCTGAACCCATACAGGCTTGTCTGTTAACCATTTTAAATTTAGAGCTGTTGGTATCTTTGGAAGATTATCAGTTGTTGTGCCCTGTTCTTGTATAATATGGATGGCTGGTGACCACTCAAGATAATGCCTTCTAATATTTCTCTCAGAAACATGTGCTAGTTTATGATTTGTTTCTGAGATTGGAGGGATGTTAATCTGAGTATTCCATTGTTGCAACAAGTCTTGACCCCACAGGTTCATAGCTATGTTAGCCACATATGGTTTTAATTTTCCTCTCTGTCCTTCTGGACCAATACATTCGAGCCATCTTGCACTCTGTTTCACCTGAGATAATGTCCCAATTCCTAACAGTTGAAAGTTTACCTCCTGAAGAGGCCAAGCTGGATGCCAAAATTCTGGTGCAATTATGGTAACGTCTGCACCTTTGTCTACCAGACCAGACAACAAAACACCATTTATTTTTATCGTTAAATTTGGTCTCTGTTCATTAATAGAAGTTTGCCAAAAATTTTTCTTTATGTTTTCTCCTGAATTTTCTATTCTCTCTGTTTCATCATCCTGACCAGCATGATTTATTCCAATAGGCATTTGGTTATTTAATCACTCTGAGCAGGGATTTCCTCTATGGCTGCAGGAAAGGTTTGAACTGGATTTGCTATGGGGGCCTGCATGGGGCCCCTCCGGGAGTTTCCGGAAAATTGAGGCAAAGGATTACCCTGTCTGTCCTTTGTTGATCTACATTCGTTGGTCCAGTGTTTTCCCTTACCACACCTCTGCATACTCCAGAAGGAAGGGGCATTCTCTTGCCATTATTCCTTGAAGAAACATTGTTTCTAGGAATGACCTGTTTACAGTCCCTTTTAAAATGTCCTTGCTTTCCACATCCAAAACATCTAACACTCCTCAAACCCTTTGAAATTACTTCCTACCCATGTATCATCATGATCATCAGCCTCAACATTAATTGTTTCTCTAATCCAATCTTCCAAAGGTGCAGATCTTGCCTTTAATGGCCTGATTATTCTTTTGCATGCTGCATTCGCATTCTCAAATGCCAAAGCTTCAATTATTGCCTTACCAGCTTCTGATTCTGAGACCATTCTCTTTACTGCTGAAGCCAGTCTTTGTAAAAAATCTGTGTAAGATTCTTTTGGGCCTTGAATAACCTTTGTAAATGACTTAGGTTTTTTTCCTGGTTCCTCAACTCTGTCCCATGCATTCAAGGCTGCCGTTCGACATGAAATTAGGGTTTGGACATCATATAAACATTGTGTTTGTACCGAAGCATATTGGCCTTCTCCAATAACCTGATCCTGACAAACTTGTATTCCTTTATCCCTCCATTGTTTTTCTATGTTTTTAGCTTCATCCTTAAACCACGTTAGAAATTGAAGTCTCTGGCTGGGTTCCAGAACAGTTTGCACCAGCTCCCGCCAGTCCTGTGGTAAAATCCTATTATATGTTGACCAAGAGTTTAACATTTGCTTTACATATGGGGAATGCATGCCATAAGATACTATTGCCTCCTTAAACCTTTTAAAATCCAAGAGTTGAACTGGAGCCCAAATATTTTTTATAATCATTTGATCAGGCAACTGCTGTACGGTTACAGGATAAATTAAGGGTGACTGTGTGAAAACAGGCTTTCTTTCTGTAACCTTATGATCCAAACTTGAAACAATTTCACTATTAATTTCTTCCGTCTGAATTTTTACAGGTTTAACAAGTTTTTCTAAAGCTGTCATCCTGGCACTTAAATCGACTATCTTTTTAAATAGTAAAATGAGGATAAGCATAGTGATAAACTGCATAATTCCAATAATACTAATCTTCTCATATAGTTGTTCCATTGTCAGACTGCCTAAAATTTCAAACAAAACCCAATTTTCTTCCAATGTACACATAAAACCCATTTTTTTAAATGTGGAAAAAATTTGTCTTTTAAATAGTTTCCTTCATGACTTACCAAATCTGCGTAGAACAGTAGAAATCCGAGCGAATTTCAAAACAGCCACCTAGTGTCCTAGGTGTGAATCCAGAGAGAGAGAGAGAGAGAGAGAGAGAGAGAGAGAGAGAGAAAGGCATAGCCGGCTAAAGCTTAAATCCAGCCACTTGTTCCCTCTTGAGCTGAGTCAAGGCTTGGCTTTACAGACAGGGGCCCTATTTGCCAGGGCAGGCCTGAGTTGTTTGTAGCACTGTCTTTAAGCAAGCAGTTCACTGTTAGTCCGGCCTGAGGCCAAGCAGACCTGGGCCGGGGCTAGGGAGCCGACTGCTCGGGCTAGGGAGCCGACCCCATGCAGTTTTTAATGGATTCTTGTCACATTGGGCACCAGATGTAGATGTAACCAATCATCTTATTAAAATAAGAAACACAGAGCCAATGAAAAGGAGAAAGCCAAGAGGTCAGAGCTCAGGGCTAAAATCTTACCTCCTGCAGTGCTCCTAGCTTCCCTGAGAGAGAGCTACTTCCTGTTTGTCTGTCTTTAAATAGTCTTTCTGTTCTGCCTTCTCATTGGTTGTAAACCCAACCACATGACTGCCTTGTCACTGCCTGTAAGTACCGCCCTCCAGTTCTTAAAGGCGTATGTCTCCAATACTGGCTGTATCCTTGAACACACAGAAATCTACCTAGCTCTTCTAACCACCACGCTCTTGCTATGGCTCTAATAGCTCTGACCCCAGGGCAACTTTATTTATTAACATACAATTAAAATCACATTTCAGTACAAATAAAAATATCACCATACGCTACACTGATTTTTGTTAATATTGTATAGCCAACAGTTTGTTTCATTGGCTCCGGAAACAACACCAGCTTGTGATCCCCAAGACTTTCAAGAAAACACACAAACATCATTACAGAGAATGATTTGGGGGATAGTAGGAAACATGATACAATGCAGATTTTCATATCTTAAACTTCTTTCCTTTGTCATAATTTTAGTGAAATAATTGTTACTTTGAGTGAATAATCGATACATTCAATTAAAAGTCTTGTCTTCTGTCATGAAGAAAAAATTTACTTACCTTTTCTGATATCTTTTAGCAGAAATTTATACTCAGTAGGAATATACAGCATGAAAATTGGATGGATGGTTCATTTATCTGTATTCCTGCTAAGCTGTGTTTGGAGCAGAGGAGCTGTTAAACAAGATTTGTTGATGAAAATTCCACTTTTTTTCCTTTTTTGTTTCAAAATATGTAATAATTACAAAACCCTTTTTTTTTTTCATTGTCCTTTTAGGTAAATCTTGTCATTTATTTGTTTTCCATTCAATCTTTTTTCCCCCTTTTATTTTATTTTACAGTACCATTCAGTTCTACATATCAGCCACAGATTCCCTAGTTCTCCCCCCTCCTGCCCCCTCCCCTTTCCCCCAGCCCACCCCCAATTCCAACCTCCTCCAGGGCAAAGCCTCCCCGAGGACTGAGATCAACCTGGTGGACTCAGTCCAGGCAGGTTCAGTGCCCTCCTCCCAGACTGAGCCAAGTGTCCCTGCATAAGCTCCAGGTTTCAAACAGCTAACTCATGCAAAGAGCACAGGACCTGGTACCACTGCCTAGATGCCTCCCAAACAGATCAAGCCAAACAACTGTCTCACCTATTCAGGGGGCCTGATCCAGTTGGGGGCCCCTCAGCCTTTGGTTCATAGTTCATGTTTTTCCATTCATTTGGTTATTTGTCCCTGTGCTTTATCCAACCTTGGTCTCAACAATTCTCGCTCATATAAACCCTCCTCTTTCTTGCTAATTAGACTCTCGGAGCTTCTCCCCCCACCCTGGGCCTAGCCGTGGATCTCTGTATCCAGATCCCTCAGTCGTTGGATGGGGTTTCTGGCGCGACTATTAGGGTGTTTAGCCATCCCATCACCAGAGTGGAGAGATGGCTCAGCCATTAAAGGCTAGGTTCACAACCAAAAATATAAAAACCTCTTTCAAACGAATACTAAAAAATAATGCGATATATTTTAACTGACATTCTGAAACACTTATTCTAATTAATAGTCTTGCCTGCATAATCATAAAGTAAGTATAATATATGCAAAAGTTTAGAATAGTGGATGTTTCACTATCCTGCAACAAGATGTAGTACCAAAGGATATAATATCAAACTTAACAAAAATTTAACCTAAATTCTTTTCAAATCTTATTATACAGAATATTCTGAAGAATGTATTTGTGATAGTTCATTCTAAACTTCACTCTAATAAGTTCCAGGGTCATCTTGGAGATGGCCATGTCTATGCAGGATTTCTTTATCTGGGTTACTTCACATGGGGATATTCTCCTTTATAGTGAATGGGACCATTCCTTGGGCTGGGATTCTGAATAATATATGGAGAGAAAATGACCTGAACATTGTGTTTGACTATGAACACAGTGTTCAGCTACCTCGAGCTCCTATTGTTATGATTTTTTTCCATCAAGGTAGACTAATCTATTTATCTGAAATAAACTATTTCTTTCCATAAGCTGCTCTTCTCAGTGTGTTCTATCACACACACACACACACACACACACACACACACACACACACACACACACGGTACTGTGAAATAAGGTATATGTTTTAGTAATCCTGGGCATGTCATTCTTGGGTCTTTAGAAATAGTTTATTGGATGAATATGGAGGAAGTTTAGAATCTTGGGTAAGAAAAATACTTTTAAAACTGTAAGGAAAGCATGAAAAGCCATTATCTTGTGAACTTGGATGACAAGAATGTTAAGAGAAAGATGAGCAGTGGAGGGCCAGCTCATGAAGCTTTAGAGAGGATCAAAGACTCTAACAAGAACTAGACTGGAACCATTCACATGACATTCTGGGGGCATTTTGGCTGTGTCTTAAGAACATGAGTGTAATTGAATTTGAAGATAATGAACTAAATTTGTTTGGTCTAGGAAATTTTGAAACAATAGAGTCTCCAAGTTGATTCTGAAAAAGAAGCTGTAAATTGTAGTTGGAGTTTTTTTTGGTCCTGTCAGGCTCACAGTTAGGGCAAATCTTTCTCACCCGCCAGTTCCACAGCTGCTCAAACCCAACCAAGTAAACACACAGAGATTTATATTGTTTACAAACTGTATGGCCATGGCAGGCTTCTTGTTAACTGTTCTTATATCTTAAATCAACCCATTTCTATTAATCTATAAGTTGCCACATAGCTTGTGGCTTACTGGTATCTTTACATGTTGCTTGTCATGGCGGTGGCTGGCAGTGTCTCTCTGACTCAGCCTTCTACTTCCCAGAATTTTTCTCTCTCCTTGTCCCATCTACTTTTTGTCTGGCTATTGGCCAATCAGTGTTTTATTTATTAACCAATCAGAGCAACACATTTGACATACAGAACATCCCACAGCAGTAAATGTAAAAGAGATCAGCACTACTAAAAAGCAACCTCCTGAACTGCCTTAGTGGGTAGAAAAACTCCTCATATCCTAGGTTCTAGGTTGTAAAAGGCATGTACGTATGCTGGTACCCCACATGCCACAAAACACTGTCAGATTCCCTGCTGGTGCTAAGCTGATTGAAATGGGTACTAGCAGCATAACTCTGGTCCTATGGTGGTAGGGCAAGCTCTCTTTACTTCTGAGCCATCTTCCCAGGACAAGCATGGTTAATTTCTATTATCAACTTGATGAGATCTAGTAGGACCACCTGAGAAATGGGCTTGCCTGTCAGAAACTATCTTGATTATTCTAATTGTTATGTGACGGTCAACCATAAATGTGGGCAGGATCATTTCTTTAAGTGTGATCCCAGATGTTACAAGGTGAAGAAAGCAAGCTAAGCAAGGAGTCTCCATTGTTCTGTTTCTTGACTACAGATGAAATGAAGCAAGTTACCTTGAGCTTTCACCATTGTTACTATCCCACCTTAGGTTAACCTTGAACTTCAAACCAAATTAACCCTTTCCTTCCTTAAGTAGCTTTTCCCATGATATTTTGTTACACCAATAAAAATATAATAATGTATCTCAGAGTAATTAAGGTAAATATTACTTACAAAGAACTAATTTTGGCGAATTTTAAATAACTTCTCATATTAAAATGACTGAAGATCAGTATTTCTTCTCATGTGATCTAAATCATCTTTGTTTCTCTATGTGTGTATACAAGAATGAAAATTTAGTGTGTAAAAATTTAGGTCTATAAATTCTACTAAGGTTGAAATGATTGCAAATTATGTGAAAGTAAGTCAAACTATTTTTTTTTTTAGCTAAATGTAATAACACAATGAGTTGGCAATGGTGAATAATTCAAATTTCAGAGTGATGTCTGAATTTGAATATTTTCCTTTCCAGCTCTTGTACAAAAGTAAATTAATAATAGGTAATAATTTTCTTATCTCTAAAATGTAGATAACATCTCAAAACTCACAAGACTGCAGTGATTATTAAATTATTTAATTCAAGTTAAGTCCCCAATTTCAGTGCTTGACTTGCTAATATCTAAGGAAATGCTAGCTGTCTACTGAACTGTCTCACTAGAGATACTTGTTTATAAATTTCTTCTTTGTTTCCCTATGAGAGAATGTTTATCTAATCTATTTTACCTCGAGTTTCCATGTGAATAATCACTGTAATAATTATTCAAGGTATATTAATAATAGATATTCAGCATTTAGAAGTCACAAACATGGGTGCTCCCAGAGAGTAGAAGACACAGCAGGCCATGGTCATCCCAGCCATGTGAGGAGGTACCCATTTTCAACTGTGTTCATCTTCTATTGTTGTTATCTTAGGTGCATGATGGAACATGAAAGGTGGGATCACTGTTTGAAATTGAAGTGTGAAATAACTGTATTTCTTAAGTCACCCTCTTTAAGAATGTTCATTATTTTTATAACCCATCAACTTTCAGGTAAGAATTAGGAGTGCATGACACAAATTTTAATACTTATTTTATAAAATATACACTCTAGTGTATAGTTCTTATTTACAAGCATCTGGAATTCTTTTTTTTTTTTTGTTTGTTTGTTTGTTTTATTTTGTTTTCTTTTTCGAGACAGGGTTTCTCTGTATAGCATTGCACTTTTCCTGGAACTCAGTCTGTAGCCCAGGCTGGCCTGGAACTCACAGAGATCCACCTGGCTCTGCATCCTGAGTGCTGGGATTAAAGGCATGTGCCACCACCGCCTGGCCCATCTGGAATTCTAGTGACTGATTGTCTTAATAAGGATAAAAAACTATTGACAATTTTTCCTATTAAGATTTGATATTTTCATACCATAGGCATGTTTGAGTTCTCCTTAGATTATGTTGTTTGCCACAAACATCTGCTTAGAAAAACATAGCTTTAAAAATTCTGTGTTTAAATAAATCAACTCTCTATGGTTAGCTCACCCTTGGTTTATTTTTTCCAGATATGATTTTATATATTTTTAAGATTTGTTTCGATATGGCCTCATTAGTCAAACCAGCAATTCATGTACAAGGGGGTTAAATTTCTTTCCAAGGAATCAATTAAGAAGATAAAAGTTGAAGAAATAGAGAATTGTAACTATTTTTAAGGAGTTATCTTTATGTGAATGTATAGTTTAAGTCAGAGCTCAGTCATTGTATTTGGATAAACAACAAGCTAATGAACAAATAACTTTATGCCATCTGATTATATTTACTAAGGTCTAAACATAATCAAATAATTTAGTAGTTTCCATATTCTTTCACCTGATACTTGCATATATTTACTCATTATGTAAGGATAATAACATTCAAATAGAAACAAAATTTTATGAATAAAGAGATTATACAAATAAGTTGTGTACAAATAAAGCACACACATAAACTAAACTTATTTAAAAGTATAATGAGCTGTTGATTAATAATGCATTAGCAGTTAACACAAAATTCAAATTAGTCATCTAAAGAATTTTGCATATATATGTTTCCTTTGCCATTGATCAAGCTGCAATAGTTTCTAAAGGAAACGTGGCTGCATGATGAGTTCATTTTGTATTCGCTGTAATAGACCACATAATAACGATATCGTTTAGCTTCCATTACATAAACATTACATAATGGATACTTACATTAAAATGCAATCCCATGTTTTTGCTTACTTTTGTCTTCATTTCTTCATAGGAATATCTATTGCAAGTTGAGCCCCTGCATAGATAAATTGCCTTTTCATCTTTGAATATTTATGGACTTTTATGTAAAAGTACATTCCATTACCTTGGTCTAGGTTTTTAAATTAACAACACTGAGATTTGTATGGCTGTGACTAAATTGTCTGATCTTATTTCTTCTTTCCCAAGGTTTTTTTTTTTTTTTTTTTTTTTTTTTTTTTTTTTTTTTTTTTTGTGTGTGTGTGTGTGTGTGTGTGTCGTTTTAGGAAAGCAGGCATTCATGATTCATTTAGGATAGCAGACATTCTAAATATCTAATTTAATTTATGTTTATGGCATTTAGCATATGTGTGTATGTTTGTGTATGTGTGTGAGCTTGTATTCATGAGTGTAGGAATAAGAGTCAATGTGTACATTTCGGAGAGCAGAAGACAACCTATGGGAATCAGTTCTCTTCTTCCAAGCTGGTTTTCATCCAGATGTCATTCAGGTCAACACTCTTGATGGCAAGGGCTTTCATTTGTTGAGCCATTTCACCAACTACTTAACAGTGGCTTAACAAATGATCCACTACACATTGTCTTTGAAAGTTTTTAATTATTTTTTTTTAAAAAATATACCAAGATACTCTTTCTATTTGATGTTTTTTGTTTCATTAATCTTGTTAATTTTTAAAATTTATTATTATTTATGTATATACGTGTGTGTGTGTGTGTGTGTGTGTGTGTGTGTGTGTGTGTGTCTGTGCATCTGTGTAAGTATCTAGCATGTGTATCCAGTTGTCCTCAGAGGCCAGAAGAAGGTGTTGGATACTCTAGAGCTGGAGTTACAGGCCATTGTGAGACACTTGGTATGGGTTCTTTAGTTCCTCTGGAAGAGCAGCAAGTGTTCTTAAACTTTGAGCCATGTCTCTGGCATTTGAATGCATTATATTACTCAAAAATTCTTAAACAAAATTAAAATCAAATAGATATTTTGAAGTTACTTTGCTTTAACTTGCAACTTACAGCGGCAGGATACCAATAGGCTGAACAATTTGCAGATTCTTTACTGTTGAAAGACCTTGGAGTACCTATGTATGAATAAGTACCAACTCTCTCTGGAGGAGATGGTAAGGATATGTGTGTGATTTTTCTTAGTGTTTGTATTCCTAAATCACTCTTTTCATTTTTAAAGCATCAAATACATGATGATAATATTCTAATTCTAAAGCAGACTTTCACAAACTAAGCCTTTTAAAAGTTCCTATTTTCTTTTTTTAATATAATTTTATTTTATTTTACAATATAATTTAATTCTACATATCAGCCATGGATTCCCTTGTTCTCCCCCCTCATGGCACCATCCCCTCCCCCCCAACACAACCTCCATTCCCACCTCCTCCAGGGCAAAGACTCCCCCAAGGATTGAGATCAACCTAGTAGACTCAGTCCAGGCAGGTCCAGTGCCCTCCTCCCAGACTGAGCCAAGTGTCCCTGCATAAGCTCCAAGTTTCAAACAGCCAATTCATGCACTGAGCACAGGATCCAGTACCACTGCCTGGATGCCTCCCAAACAGATCAAGCCAATCAACTGTCTCACATATTCAGAGGGCCTGATCCAGTTGGGGTCCCCTCAGTCATTGGTTCATAGTTCATGTGTATCCATTCGTTTGGCTATTTGTCCCTGTGCTTTATCCAACCTTGGTCTCAACAATTCTCGCTCATATAAACCCTCCTCTTTCTCACCAATTGGACTCCCGGAGCTCCCCCCGGGTTCTAAACGTGGATCTCTGCATCCAGATTTCTCAGTCCTTGGATGGGGTTTCTAGCATGACAGTTATGGTGTTTGGCCATCTTATCACCAAAGTAGGTCAGTTCCGGCTGTCTCTCGACCATTGCCAGCAGTCTATTGTGGGGGTATCTTTGTGGATTTCTGTGGGACTCTCTAGCACTTTACTTCTTCTGTTCTCATGTAGTCTTCATTTACCATGGTCTCCTATTCCTTGTTCTCCCTCTCTGTTCTTGATCCAGCTGGGATCTCCTGCTCCCCCAAAATCTCTTTCCTTTGACCCTCGACCTTCATTACCCCCACTCACGTTCATGTAGATCTCATCCATGTCTCCGTCATTGGGCGATCCCCGTGTCTTTCTTGGGGTCCTGTTTTCCAGGTAGCCTCACTGGTGTTGTGAGTAGCAGTCCAGTCATCATTGTTCCACATCTAGTATCCTCATATGAGTGAGTACATACCATGTTTGTCTTTCTGAGTCTGGGTTACCTCACTCAGGATGATTTTTTTCTAGATCCGTCCATTTGCCTGCAAACCTCAGGATGTCATTGTTTTTTCTCTGATGAGTAGTATTCCATTGTGTATATGTACCACATTTTATTTATCCATTTTTCAGTTCAAGGGCATCTAGGTTGTTTCCAGGTTCTGGCTATTATAAACAATGCTGATATGAATATAGTCTAAGCAAGTGCCCTTGTGGTATGATTGAGCATTCCTTGGGTATATGCCCAAGAGTGGTATAGCTGGATCTTGGGGGAGATTGATTCCCAATTTTCTAAGAAAGCGCCATATTGATTTCCAAAGTGGTTGTACAAGCAGGCATTCCTACCAGCAGTGGAGGAGAGTTCCCCTAGCTCCACATCCTCTCCAGCATAAGGTATCTTCAGTGGTTTTGATCTTAGACATTCTGACAGGTGTAAGGTGGTATCTCAGAGTTGTTTTGATTTGCATTTCCCTGATGATTAGGGATGTTGAGCATTCCTTAAATGTCTTTCAGCCATTTGAGTTTCCTCTGTTGAGAATTCTCTGTTTAGTTCTAAAGCCCATTTCTCAATTGGACTGTTGGTCATTTTGTTATCTAATTTCTTGAGTTCCTTATATATTCTGGATATCAGTCCTCTGTCACCTGTGGGGTTGGTGAAGATCTTTTCCCATTCTGTAGGCTGTCACTTTGCCTTGTTGACCATATCCTTTGCTCTACAAAAGCTTCTCAGTTTCAAGAGGTCCCATTGATTGATTGTTTGTCTCAGTGTCTGTGCTACTGGTGTTATATTTAGGAAGTGATCTCCTATGCCAATGCATACAAGACTACTTCCTACTTTCTCTTCTAGCAGGTTCAGAGTAGCTGGTTTTATGTTGAGGTCCTTGATCCACTTGGACTTAAGGTTTGTGCACGGTGACAGATATGGATCTATTTGCAGCCTTCTACACGTTGATATCCAGTTATGCCAGCACCATTTGTTGAAGATGCTTTCTTTTTTCCATTGTACACTTTTGGCTTCTTTGTCAAAAATTATATGTTCACAGGTGTGCAGATTAATGTCAGGGTCTTCAATTCGATTCCATTGGTCCACATGTCAGATTTTATGCCAGTACCAAGCTATTTTTATTACTGTAGCTCTATAGTAGAGCTTGAAGTCAGGAATTGTGATGCCTCCAGAGGTTGTTTTATTGTACAGGATTCTGGTTTTTTTGTTTTTTTTTTGATTTTCCATATGAAATTGAGCATTATTCTCTCCAGTTCTGTGAAGAATTGTGTAGGTATTTTGATGGGGATTGCATTGAATCTGTAGATTGCCATTGGTAAAATTGTCATTTTTACTATGTTAGTCCTGCCTATCCATGAGCATGGGCAATCTTTCCATTTTCTGATATCTTCTTCAATTTCTTTTATCAGGGACTTAAAGTTCTTGTCATATAGGTCCTTCACTTGCTTGGTTAGTGTTACCCCCAGATATTTTATATCATTTGTGGCTATTATAAAGGGTGATGTATCTCTGATTTCCTTCTCAGCCTGTTTGTCAATTGTATATAGGAGGGCTACTGATTTTTTTGAGTTGATCTTGTATCCTGCTATGTTGCTGAAGATGTTTATAAGCTTTATCAGTTCCTGGGTGGAATCTTTGGGGTCACTTAAGTATAGTATCATGTCATCTGCAAATAGGGAGAGCTTGACTTCTTCCTTTCCAATTTGTATCCCTTTAATCTCCTTATGTTGTCTTATTGCTCTGGCTAGAACTTCAAGTACTATATTGAATAAGTATGGGCAGAGCGGACAGCCTTGCCTTGTTACTGATTTTAGTGGAATCGCTTTGAGTTTCTCTCCATTTAATTTGATGTTGGCTGTTGGCTTGCTGTAAATTGCCTTTATTATGTTTAGGTATGTTCCCTGTATTCCTGATCGCTCCAAGACCTTTATCATGAAGAGGCATTGGATTTTGTCAAATGCCTTTTTCTATATCTAGTGAGATGATCATGTGGTTTTTTCTTTCAGTTTGTTTAAATGGTACATTACATTGATGGACTTCATAGCATTTAGTGCTATGAATTTCCCTCTTAGCACTGCTTTTATAGTGTCCCATAAGTTTGGCTATGTGGTGTCTTCATTTTTGTTGATCTCTAGGAAGTCTTTAATTTCTTTCTTTATTTCTTCCTTAACCCATTGGTGATTCAGTTGAGCATTATTCAGTTTCCATGAGATTGTAGGTTTTCTGTATTTTTTGTTGTTGTTGAAATCTAACTTTAAACCATGGTGGTCTGATAGAACACAGGAGGTTATTCCAATTGTTTTGTGTCTGTTGAGATTTGCTTTGTAGCCAAGTATGTGGTCGATTTTAGAGAAGATTCCCTGGGGTGCTGAGAAGAAGGTATATTCTTTTTTATTAGAATGGAATGAATGCTCTGTAGATATCAATTAAGTCCATTTGAGTCATAGCATCAGTTAAGTCCTTTATTTCTCTGTTAAGTTTCGATTTGGGAGATCTGTCCAGTGGTGAAACTGGGGTGTTGAAGTCTCCCACTATTAATGTGTGGGGTTTTATATGTGGTTTGAGCTTTAGTAATGTTTCTTTTACATATGTGGGTGCCCTTGTGTTTGGGGCATAAATGTTCAGAATTGAAACTTCATCTTGGTGGATCTTTCTTGTGATGAGTATGTAATGCCCTTCTTGATCTCTTTTGATTGATTTTAGTTTGAAGTCTATTTTGATGGATATCAGGATGGCTATACCAGATTCTTTCTTAAGACTGTTCGATTGGAAAGTCTTTTCCCAGCCTTTTATTCTTAGGTAGTGTCTGTCTTTGAATTTGAGGTGTGTTTCTTGTATGCAGCAGAAACTTGGGTCCTGCTTTCGTATCCATTCTGTAAGCCTGTGTCTTTTTATAGATGAATTAAGTCCATTGATATTAAGGGGTATTAATGACCAGTGATTGTTCATTCCTGTTATTTTTTGGTGGTAGTATGTGTGTACTTCTCTTCTTTGGGGTTTACTGTTGTGGTTTTATCTATTGCCTGTGTTTTGGAGGGTGTATCTGACTTCCTTAGGTTGGAATTTTCCTTCTAGTGCTTTCTGTAGGGCTGGGTTTGTGGATAAGTATTGTTTAAATCTGGCTTTGTCTTGGAATGTCTTGTTCACTCTGTCTATGATGATTGAAAGTTTTGCTGGGTATATTAGTCTAGGCTGGCATCCATGGTGTCTTAGTGTCTACATTACATCTGTCCAGGACCTTTTGGCTTTCAAAGTCTCCATTGAGAATTCAGGTGTTATTCTGATGGCTTTGCCTTTATAAGTCACTTGGCCATTTTCCTTTGCTGCTCTTAATATGCTTTCTTTATTCTGTTCATTTAGTTGTTTAATTATTATGTGGCAAGGGGACTTTTTTGGGGGTCTAGTCTGTTTGGTGTTCTATAGGCTTCTTGTATCTTCATAGGCATTTCCTTCTTTAAGTTGGGACAGTTTTCTTCTATGATCGTGTTGAATATATTTTTGTGCCTTTGAGTTGGTATTCTTCACCTTCTTCTATCCCTATTATTCATAGGTTTGGTCTTTTCATGTTGTCCCAAATTTCTTTGACATTTTGGGTCATGACTTTGTTGGCTTTAGTGTTTTCTTTGACTGATGAATCTATTTCTTCTACTGTATCTTTAATGCTGGAGATCCTCTCTTCCATCTCTTGCATTCTGTTAGTTATACTTGCATCTGAATTTCCTGTTCATTTACTCAGATTTTCTATTTCCAGCATTCTCTCTGTTTGTGTCTTCTTTATTTTTTCTATTTCCCTTTTCAGTTCTTGGACTGTTTCCTTCATCTGTTTCATTACTTTTTCATGATTTTCTTTCAGGGCTTTATTGTTTTCTTCTACTTTATTTGTCCTTTCCTCTCATTTTTACAGTGTTCTTCCCATTTTTTGTTTGTCTTTTCCTCTATATAAGCTTCTACCTTCTTCATGATGTTATTCATAAGGCTGTTTTCTTCTGCTTCTTCCAATTTTTGATGTTCAGGTCTAGATGTTGGAGGAAGGCTAGGTTCTGGTGATGCTGTATTGCTCTTCATTTTGTTGTATGTACTTCTCCCTTGACGTCTGTCCATCTCCTGTGGTTCATTCTTGGTCTTATCAGCACACTTGATCCAGACAGAGCTGAAAGATTCAGGAAGTCTTTCTCTCTTGTCCAGATGGGAGCTCTCTTGTCCAGATGGGAAGTCCGGGGCAGGACGGGATCTCTCTCTGGTCCAGAAGGGAAGTCAGAGGCAGGATGGGAGCTCTCTCTGGTCCAGAAGGGAAGTCAGAGGCAGGATGGGTGCTCTCTCTGGTCCAGAAGGGAAGTCCGGGGCAGGATGGGAGCTCTCTCTGGTCCAGAAGGGAAGTCCGGGGCAGGATGGGAGCTCTGGTCCAGAAGATAGTCCAGGACAGGATGGGAGCTCTCTGGACCAGAAGGGAAGTTCGGGGCAGGATGGGACCTGGGGTCGGTCTCTAAGTCTCAGGAAGTGGCTGGGGTCTTGGTCGGATGGGCATGGGGGCAGGGCGTGGAGATTGCAGGGTCTGCCAGGGGTTTTGGAGAAGGGAGCCTTCCCGGTAGGGGTGGGGGTAGAAGGGATCCTGCCTGGTGGACAGAACCTGGGGCCAAGTCGGGGAGGTCTTTCCCAGAGTGGCTGGTGCCCAGGGATGGGGTCTAGGCTAAGCCCAGGCACTCACCTCTTGTCCAGAAGGGAAGTCCGGGGCAGGATCAAAAGTTCCTATTTTCTTATGCTCAAAATTTCTTGAATATCCTTACAGTTGTTGCCTTACATAGTAATATAAATAAAAGAAATATAAAAACAAGCACTCTAGATAGTTATTATTACAGTAATTATTAAGCTAGAAATACCAACTGCCCTGTAGAACTACAAGAGTCTGGAATCAGTCCTCATTAAATCTATCCTGTTATAAAGATTTCCAAGCTACATCTACCTTTAGTCATACAGCAGATAGGAGGTTGAGAAAGAAAGCTCATATTATTTTTTGTCTGTAATGAGAAAATTACACATGCAAAGTAAGCATTCCAAGATAGTAAGAATGAGTAGGTAGACTGGTATGCCTCCCACACTGAATTTTATGTTTGCCCAAATGCTTTTTCCTTCCCATAGTCTCTGCCCAGAAGAGAAAATGCTTTTCATCTCTTCAGTGTTTGAGTGATTTTTTGTTGGACTCTCTTAACCCATTCTGCCCTTATATAAATTACACTTGTTGGTTTTAATATATGTAAGACTAATCCTGTCTCTCTGACATAGTCATGTACACAGGAAATAGAAGTGCATTTAAATTATCCTTTCAGATAAGAAATAATGTTTTCTTTTAGAGCTACAGCAAACTGCAGTGATGAGAGTTTCTCAAATGTCATAAGGGCCATGAAACCCAAGACTGTCTGTGAAGGCTTCATATGCCACTGGACACCATGCCAAGGCCTGCATTACATTTTTAAATAGAACTTTTATTTATGAGGTTTTAGTCATTTGAAAATACAGGTTTGTTGAACTATACATATGTTCTTAGTGGTTAATCATTTCATTATAAAATGTTTAAAATTCATCTTTTAGCACTATAACTCATCAAGAATCTTTGTAGTCCAAGCTTTGAAGCTCAAAGAAGTTGACACAATTTTCAAAACTTCAATTCACACTTCCGTGTTTGAATATTATCATGAGACCCAAATGTTCTGTGTTGTTTCTCTTGTTGTATTAGACTTACTTCATTTTTAAAATATCATTTATTTATACTGTACAAGTAGCTATAGTCTGTTGATTAACATTTCAGTAGAAAATAATTTTGGCTATTAAAAATGAGGCAAGTAGATAACATTCCTCATCAAAAGCTTTAGATTTAAGTACATAATGAAAATATAGTTTTACTTTATGCACACTTTACACTTTGAAGTAAGGAATATTATTTAGGTGTGTTTAAACATTCTCAAGATTTCATGATATTTGTTTATACTGCTTCATCAAGGAAATCCTCATGTCACATGCCTTTGAATTATTCTTATTATGAATATATGGCAGTGTACTACAAAAATGTTAGCTTAATATGATGCCAAAAGAAACAAGTTATCATTGCCATCACATCGAGTAAATTCATAGCTTAATGATGTCACAGTGAGTGGAACAAAGCACATATTGATGATGATTCTGGAAAGTAGTCAAATGTTCAGCAAAGTAAAGTGAGTCTGACTCAGGATGATCTAAATATGACAGATCATGTCAGCTAAGTAGAATTATTCAGGAAAAAAAGGACTGTTAAAATCTTTGCTTCTCTCTTACAATAGATTATAGAGAAAACATACAAAATTGACAATTTAGTTATGAATTTCTGATATTTCCACATGATCCAGTCATTAAAGACATACTAGGATGTCAATAGCATTAGTAACAATACTATAGCATTTTTTAACATAGAAATAGCATCTTTCTGAGATTCACGAGGAACACAGCAAACTCCCTATTCTTCTGATGCTTAGAAACATCAGAAGCTTCACTCATGAAATCTCACCAAAACAGCTGCCTAAATAGGAGCTTGAACAAGTATGATACCAATAAACATGCTAATGTGAGGACTAAATCTCATGAGACTTCAACCCTACATAGAGAACTACAGGTAAATGAGGAATTCTGATAGTGCAAAAAATAGTCTTCCCCAAGGAAGACATCAGTTGGTTATCCAATACCAACTGGTCAGCCCTATCACTATACATACAAGTAGCACCATACATACTAAGCAGGTTATATTCATGTATTTAGGAATATATATATGAAAAAGAGGCCATGAATTTGAAAGAGAGCAATAGAGGTGTATAGAAAGGTGTGGTGGAAGCCGGGCGCTGGTGGCGCACGCCTTTAATCCAGCACTCGGGAGGCAGAACAGGCGGATTCTGTGAGTTCGAGACCAGCCTGGCTACAATGAGCTCCAGAAAGACGCAAAGCAACAAAGAAACCTGTCTCGAAAAAAAAAAAAAAAAAAAAAAAAAAAAAAAAAAAGTGTGGTGGTAATCTAATTGTACTGAAATGTGATTTTGATTGTATGTTAATAAATAAAGTTGTCGGTCAGAGATTAGAGCATAGACAGAGTGTGCGGTGGCAACGTCTTAATCCATAGATCTCTGTGTTCAGGATACAGCAGCATTGGAGACATATACTTAAGACTAGCTGTACATTCAGACATGACAAGCAGTCATGTTTTGGTTAAACCAACGAGAAGGCAGGCAGAACAAAATACTATAAATAGACGAACAGACAGGAAATAGCTCTCTTCGGAAGCTGGAACGCAGCAGAAGAGTGAATTTACTCTGAGCTCTGACTTTTTTCTCTTTACATTGTTTGTTTCTATTAATAAAGGTTAGTACATCAATAGAAAGGTATGGAGGGAGGAAAATGAATGGATAAATAATGTAATTATAATATAATCTTAAAAATAAAAACACTGAATAGCACCTTAAAGCATTAAGAATTAGGATTTCTTTAACTTCTCAATATTAACTATAAATAAACATGTTAGAGAGCTTCAGAAAGCTATGAAATTATCACTGACTTCATGGGCATCAAGTCAGAGATGCTTTGGGAGTAATGAAAGAAAAATTGTGAAAGGTATTTAAAAATACAGTTGGATTAGCATGCCTCTTTTTTATTTCTATACTCTGCTACTATCTAGTCAGATAAATTTTTCTATTTATGAGAATTTTCTAAGTGAGGAAAACGAAATATGACTTAAAACATTCTTTATGATTTCTTTCAAATTCCTCCTGGATCTCCTTTGACATACACCTTCTAATGACATGTCATTTTCTTACTATTATTTATAACCCACCACTTCTGGTTAGCTCTTCACATATGTTTGTGAGTGTAGAGCTTTCACTGGAACATAAGGCACCTACCAATGTCCATGCTAACAAAGAAGAATAATTCTCCATGCAGCTTTCAACTGTGTAGCTGGAGAGCTCCTGCCAAGCCCCAGCAGTCCCACAGCCCACTTATAAAATAAACACACAGACACTTATATTATATAAACTGTTTGGCCTAATGGCTCAGGCTTATTGCTATCTAGTTCCTATATCTCAAATTAACTCATATCTATTAGTCTATAAGTTGTCACATGGTTCATGGCTTACCTGTACCTTACATCTTGCTTGTCATGGCAGGGCCTGGCAGCGTCTCTCTTCCTCAGCCTTCCATTTTCCACACTTCTCTTTTCTCCTTGTCCTGCCTATGCTTTCTGTCTGGCTACTTGCCAATCAACATTTTATTTATCAATCAAGCATCCACAGCACTTTCCCTTTTTCTTTCTTTTTTTTGTTCAAAAAGGAAAGTTTTAACTTTAACATAGTAAAAATACATATAACAAAACAATTATCAAGCAAGAATTACAGTTACAATATCTAGTCTATTTATTTATAATACCTAGTCTATTTGTATTTGGAAAAATTAAAGAAGATATCCTATCTATCTTATATTTGTGAGTCTAAGGTTTCATATCAAACTTATCTATTATCATAACTAAGGAAATTTTAATTATCTAGTCTTCACCTACATCAAAGACCTCAGAATGATATGATATTATCTGAGAAATGGGAGAAGGATGCAAGCAACTTTCAGGAGTCTTGCAAAGGGAGACAGACAGCTGGCAGCCTGAACAGTCATCCAATGTTCTGTAAAGTTGGGGTATCTCTCTTCAGCCCACAGGCCTAGAGTATCTCAGTCACTTTTCTCTGTGTCCTGTAGAATGTCTGGCAATTTCCTCTGCAAAGCAGGAACCTGAAGGACAATTTTGGCAAGCAAATTTCAGTGGTCACTTTCCTATGGGTCCTGCATGTTCAGTCGATCAAGCAGTCCAGGCAAGAACAGTTTCTTGCCCAAATGGCTATTTTTGCCAAGAAGAAGATAAACTCTATATTGAGTATCTTAAATGCCCATCCTCCTCTCTGAAGTAAATCTGGTGCTGCCAGGAACAGACATGTCTCACTATCTAGAAAGTCTAAATTTTTTAAATATTTAAAATGCCATATTCTGTAGGTCTTTGAAGTGTTTGAAGATTACCTACCAAATTAAATTATATCTATGTATACCTAGAAAACTGAACATGACTATAATTTTGACTATCATAGAAGACTATTAATTTGTATTTTTTAATTATCCATTACAATTTAAATGAGTTACATAAACATAATACCTCAAACCAGAGTAGAAATATATATATATATATGTATATATATACAGTATATATATAGTATATATGTATATATATATAGTATACATATGTGTATATAAATATATACAGTATAACAAAATTAAGTTTAAACTTGTATCAATAAACTAAAATCCATAGCAATGTAAAACATTTCTAAACAAGTTGTTACTCTTTAAAAGCAGGTTAATTATTTTACCCTTTCATCCTATCATATCTAAACTATCCCCCCCTTTTTTTAGAAAGAGATTATATTTATAATCAACCTGCTTTAAATAAAAATATTGTTTTTTCCCTGTCCCATATCAGAGTACTCTTCTGATATGGGACAAAAGAATCTCTCAACCTTTTTTTTTTTTTTTTTTTTGCAATATATTTGGGTTTAGAGAAGGAGTGAGCCAATTCCATCTCCAAAGCCAGCTTGGTATATTTGGGAATCTGGGCATAGCTTCTCTTACTGCTTCCTGCTGGAGGAGGGTGCTGTATTCTTATGGGGACATAAAGAAAATTTTAGGTTTATGGAGTAGTCCATGAGGCTGTATTCTCTGAGCCAGTTGCCTTGAAACCATTCTGGATGTTGGATCATCTGGGCCATAGTGTCACTGGAGACCTTTCAGGGGATCTTGGCTGGTCAAACCTGATGTATCTTAATTTGGAACAAACCCATAGCCTCTTGCTAGTAGCTTTTCATTCAGAAGTGGAGCCTCATGAATTCTCCCCTCATTTATGGTAAAATTTGAGTTATCCTAATATTTTACAAGTCCTATGCAGGTAATGTCAGTTAGTGTGTATTTATGAATGCAGTAGCCATGTCATGTTTAAGAGACCACATTTCTTCATATTCTTCCACAAACTCAGGATGTTATATTTTTTTTTCCAATTTCTCTTCCACCATATTCTTTGAGTCTTGACTTGGAGTGGGATATTGGTAAAGATGCCCTATTTTGGTCTAGGCACCCAGATCAATGATTGCCAACTATACAGAATGCAGCTTGACAACATAGCCATTTGCCAAAACAAAAAAATAGGTTCTACAATAGGACCTATGGATTCTCCAGTCATGTACTTTTGACTTCCTTTATAATACCAATTACCTCGTGTGGACAAGGTCTCAAATCTTGTCAGAAACTGGTTGGCACCCCATAATAGTCATGCAACTGTTGCACAAGTGTGCACATCTTACCAGGCAAGTTGACGTTATAGCCTCCAACATTTAATCCTGAACACGACCACTGATGTCTATTTTTCCTCTAGAGACGTACATAGAATTTTGCAGCACTACAAAATCTAGTTAGTAGGAAAGAAGTTTTGAGTGACTTTGAGATTTATATCCCTGTGCCATGAAACCGAAGTGTGTGGTGTTATCAGCAATAGGGTCTTTCTATGTAATTTTCATGGGTATTCAACAGTAATGGCAATAATCTGTATTTATTAATAATTATCTGTTTGAGGGACTTCTGTGACCTCTATGATTAATAACTCATGTGGAGGTAGGTACCTAACCATGTTAGGTAGGTTTGTGGGTTGATGCTGGATTGTTATTAAACACTATGATACATCTTAACTTTCTCCTGATATATCCACCTTCTTCTGAGTGGTTAGAGTTTTTCATTCCATTTTCCTTCTACGGTCTAGCAAAGTGATCTAAAAATTCCAAAAGCTGTTTACTCTTAGGGAAAAACACCATCAACAGCCAAGAAATATTTTCTGGGAACTTCTTTCTTCTATCATACCAAGTAGAAAAACAAATACAAGTCCCCATAGACTCCCAAATGTAGAAAAAAGACTTTCATTGCTGTATACAATTTTTTGTTTTGTTTTGTTTTTCCTTCTCTGTCTGGTGTGTGTGTGTGTGTGTGTGTGTGTGTGTGTGTGTGTGTGTGTGTGATGTGTGTCCATATGTGTGTGTGGGGGGGTATGGATGTGTGTGTGTGTTCAATATTCACCCTCTCAGTCAAGGACTTTGAGTCTTTCCCATGTTATTGGTTGATATGCAGTGTAGTATTTTCAGAAACTTCCTGTGGGTCTTCCATGTATTCTTATCTTGTGGTATCTGTCTTTTTGTGTTCTTATCCTGACCCATTTTGTTTCCTTTTTATTGTCCTTAGAAAGTGCTGAAATAGAATCTATCTCCATTATTTGCAAGAATTTTCATTGTTAGATTACCAAATGAACATAATAGGGGTTCAAATATTTACATAGTAACCAAGAAATCCTGAACTAAGTTGAGAAAATAGTTCTACTCACAGGTCCAAGCTAGAAGATATCATCTGCACTTTAGAGAGAGCTATTTGCTTCCTTAAGTTCTGAGAATATACCAAGGAAGACTTCAGGCATTGGAAATCATAACTACCAAATCCTTTGGAACATGAAATAACTCATCTGAATTCCATCCCCAAATTTACATTTGCCAGCACTCTTAACAATACCAACCAAAAGAAATAGCTCTTTTGACGAAAATAATCCAACTAAATACTCAGATCTCTTGTACATATATTAGTTCTTACCTGTAAAATATAGCATCTATACCATTGTTAATATTAAAGTTGATTTCATAGCTTTCAAAGAAATACTACATTAAATTCATCTCACTAGTAAAAGTGTGAAAAAGAATCTTTTTCTTCTGAAGGTAAATTTTAACTTTACTTCTGTAAACATGAAACTGCTTAGAAGTCTACACTACTCTACTTCATTTTCAGGAATATTTTAAAATGGTAACACTCAGCTCAGGCAAGAGATACTCTGGAAATTTGGAAAACACTAACTTTTGGTCATTATCATTTCCATTAGTTATAGTTAAGTAAATGATATAATTTTGACTTATCTATTTGCCACTTGTCTATATTTCCAACATGTTATGCAATGAGAACAATATCCTATATTATAATTAATTGATTCTTGTTTTAAAGCAGATATGTCCTTTATTAGAATAGATGTCTATTAGTCTCAAATGCTTCCATAATTTATTGAAGGTCTACTAAATATGCAGTCATGAGAATTCTTCATAATTATAGTTTTTATAACTATGCTTTGTTCAAAATATTTTTCAGAGCATTGTGCTAAGAATAAAGACTTTAAAATGAAAACAAACAGCAGTTGGATATAAAAAACAAATATACATCAGTAAGAAAGAGGAAAAGGAAGAATAAAGCAAAACTAGTGCAGAAATGAATGCAATGCAGACTAAAAAAACAATAGAAAATCAATAAAATGAACTATTTTATCAAAACAATAAAATAGACTGCACAAAAAGAGAAATGCCTAAAATAAGTAGCCAACGTGGGAATACAACAACTGACATTATAGTAAGATGAGGGTTATGGCTGACAGACGAGAGAGATGGCTCAGTGGTAAGAGGGTACAGGTCTTCCAAAACCACGAGTTCAGTTTCCAGCACCCCTGCCTGCCAGCTCATAACTGCTTATAAATCTAGTCCCACAAGAATTTTATGCCTCTGATCTCCTCAGGGGCATAAGGTTTTGAGCTGTGTGTTATAACTACACACATGTATTCATATACATACTATTAAAATAGCAAAAATAAAGTTTTTTTTCAGAAGGAAATTATGAATGACTACCTATCAATTATATGACAGAAACTCAGAACCTACAATATAAAAATTGAAAGATCATTATTCTAATGGGCCTTGCCAAGAAAATGTATGCAACAAATAATAGAAAATCACATTTGACAGCACAGGGAATGTCATATAAAAGAATCAGGGGGTATCAGGTCAGCATATGCAGGTCAAATATCTTAAAAAAAAATCAATATTTTTCATGGCAAAAGAGTGCCACAAAACAGAGCTAGAGTTAAATATAATAGATTATACACTTGAAATTTCCTGAGAGAAAATATTAAATATTCTCAGTGTGTGCATGCATGCGTGCACACACACACACACACACACACACACACAGAGAGAGAGAGAGAGAGAGACAGAGACAGAGACAGAGACAGAGATACACACATGCATACACAAACACAACACGCTCACACAAATATTCTTACAGCCACACAAATAAGCACTATGCAACAACAGAGATGTTAAGAAGCAAAATATGTCTGTGGTTCAAATTATGTCATACATCTTGAACATACACAGTTTTTATTTGTGACTCATGACTTAATAAAGCCAGAGAAATGCTCTCAGTGGCAAATATCTTTAGTAAAATGCAGATTGGATATCACATTGCTTAGGACATGATTTTGAATATTTGTACTGTGAATTATGAGATAACTTCAGGAAATGCTCAACTCCTCTGATCCTAATGGTTCTTTAAATATCCTTCATTGTCATAATGTGAAGAATAAGAAGAGATTCATACATATGAAGCTAGTAGATAAAAGTCAGTTGAAATTAATTGGTAGTACTTATCATTAACAGGCATCGTTGAATCACAAGGTCAGAAAAAAAGTTGTAATGCCCTTTCAGCTCTGAACTCATCTTTTTTTACTATGCTTTCCACTTGATAAGCCCAGTGCAAGATGGTCATATCCAGAGGCTCTTAAATTTTAATCACCACTGATGAATTATATAGTGCAAGTACTGCTCTGAAGGCAGCTTTTGGAATGGAGACTAAACTTTCACTAGTGGTTGGAAGTGGATAAATTAATTTATCTTTTCATCTCGGGTGAGCCCTTGGAGGAAATCATTATCATAAAACATTGTAAATCTATAGACTTGGCAGCTTTTGCCCTGCAGAGTCTCGGGACTTGAGTAAATATGGAGATTTAGAGATTTACTGTCTCTTCCTTTGAAGAGGTGATTTCCCTTGGTAGGAAAAGACGGACATGGCAATAGAAAAAAAATCTTGTTTTAACTTTGAACCTGAATCAGCTTTGAAATACATATATCTTTTTACCAGGCTAGCTTTCAGAGCCACAAAGCCATTTTTATTAAATTACAATATTAAACTCTAGAGCAAAGATGAGCTGAGGCAAAGGATCTTGCTCAATATATGCACCTATCATGAATCAACATTAAAGGCTGGGAAACTTTATCGGGATTTCCTTTGAGGCCAATGAGATAGAGAAGCATCATTAGTACACATTGTCAATCCAATAAATTGAAAATGGAGAGTAAAATTATCCATTAGACCTGCAAGTCAAAAATGCTAGTATTTGAAACAAGCACAAAAGTTTTCAAGATGATTTGAGGAATTCTCATAATAATTACCAATATCTTTACCTAAAGCAGTTGTATGCACAAAAAAGCTTTTACATACTATTACTTCAGTAATGATACTTAATAATTATCTTGAAATAATGCCTTAGAAGAACATTTATTTGTATGAGAATGTGAATGCTTAAGGTTAAGAAAGATTCTGCCTAAAAATACATGCATATGCTATTATACAACAAGAAAAAAGATGGAAGTTCAGTGGTATCACATGAACAACAAGAGAATGGAAGGAAAGCAGGTTTTAAAAACCACTCAAACATGGAAAATTTTATGACTGCATGATTTGGTGAAAGAAAGCCCCGGGGAGGAGAGAAAGTAAGAAACAGAGACTGAAAAGTTAGGATGCATTTGGTGATAATAAGCTATAATCTCTAGTCCTATTGTCCTTTAGAAGACAGACATCAAGTCTATTTGCAAGGGACTCTCCCTTCCCTTTTGTTCATTGCTATTACATTTTTGTTTGTTTTGTTTTTTGAAACAGGTTTCTTTGTGTAGCCTTGGCTATTCTGGAACTCATTCTGTAGACAAGGCTGGCCTCAAACTTAGAGATAAGCCTCCTTTTGTCTTCTGAGTGCTGAGATTAAAAGTGTATACCACTAAACCCGCTTTGTTTTGTTCATTGAAAGAATAAAAATTTTAAAATATTCGCAATCAAAAGTTTAGAAAATTGATTTGCATATGAGGTAGGATCAGAGAATTTAAGATATATATATGGGAGCAACAAGTAGATACATAATCTGCTTATCAAAAATATCTGTGGGGTAGCTGTGAATAAGCTGGTTCAAGAGGCATGGTAAGTGTTTTTCACAGCATCTTCAAGAATCTACTAAATAATTTATTTCTTTCACCAGCTGTCCACAAAATCAGTTAAGAGATGCACGATATTCCCTTGGGTTGGAGGGGGCCTGCCTTCTCTCAGAACAGGGTTTCCCAGAACTACAACACATAGAGAAGACCTTCATCCACCTTTCTACTGTTGTCCTTACAGCCACTGGGTATGACTAGGATATTCTCACGGTCGGCAAGGAAATGAAAATTTTATTTTGACTCGTGAAACTCTCTTTAGTACAATTTAATTTAGGAAGTATCCAGTCATGATCACAGTCATCATTCATTGAGATGATCAAGCCAAAACAGGTTTCAAAGTATAATATCGTATTTCACTTTCCTTTTTTTTTTTTTTTTTTTCCATCTTGTACTTTGACAACTTACTTCAGCTACAGCACAGGAGAAAAAAAAAACACATTAAAAGCTCAAAGCTCAACAAAGAGCAGCCTGACACTGTGAAAAATAGCAGTCACTTTCTACAAATATTTCTGTTCTATAAAGTTTGAAAAATAAGTTACTAAAACTTTGAATACAAATAAGTTCATATCACTATTTTTTAAGGAAATAAATTGACTGCACTTTGTGATATCTGTACCATTTGGCAAAGCAACATGAAAAATAATTAATTTAGCATAGGTTTATTAAAATAAGCATGTTATACAGTAGATGCACTCCATTGTTCACTTAAAATTTTAATTAAATGAATTTTTCTGTGAAGTATTATAAGGTCGTTTTACTAAGTAGGTATTGGCAAACTGTATTTTTCAGAAGTGAATGCATTTATCATTTGAATGCACATAGTTTATCTCTAATAGGAAATAAATTAAACTGTAATAAATAGCACATATATCAAAAAATGACAATTTCCTTGTGAAATATTTTCAATACCTATCGTAAACAAAATATTGGAAAATAATTATTAGAAAAATGACAATAATCAACATTAGTAGCATGCAACTTTAGGGCAACAAGGAAAACAATAGAGTGAACATGAGAAATAGATCTCATAGGCCGGAAACGCTAAACACAATTCTATAAAACAATTTCCAAGCACATGTTTTTAAAGAATTTAAGTCTCCTTAAATGCAGTTCAGACTGCATTTCATCAATGAAGCTTCATTGTGAGGTCTGAGTTCTCAAATTCTTTCTTCATTCTGCTAATACTAAAGTGTGTGGACAGGAAATCTTTATCTTTAATAACAAAATTAATATTCTTATCATGCTCCTTAAAATAATATTTTGCTATGTTGCTTAGGCTGTCCTGCAGCTTATAATCCTCCTGCCTCAGTCTCTTTAATGTTAGTACTCAGACATGTGTCGCTATGCTTTATCTCATTTTTCCTCAGTATTTTTAAAGGTGTCAATAACTGGATATGTTTTTATTTTTGGTTTTTGGGTTTTTATTATTATTATATTTTTTAATATGTTTTTATAAATACAGAAAAAGATTTGAAAAATGCCTGTCTCAACTGTGTCTAGACAAATGTGAAGGGCTGTTTACTACAATAGGCTGTGGCTACTGAAAGCTGTGGAAGAATATTGAATCTGTTCCAAATATTTCATGTTTTCTTCTTCTCCTTCTCAGACACTATTGTGTTAAAGTACATATGTGGATCATTCCAAAAAACTTTTCTGTATTAACCACAAAAAAGTAAAGTCATCAGCATAAAAGTCACAAAGGAAGGGCTACATGACCATTAATTTCCTATATATCTGTTTGGATCTACTGGGACTATCCAAATGATAAATGTAACTTTTTTCAGAATTCTTTTCATATCTAGTACCCTCTAAAACTGTGACAATCTCAGAATTTCACTTACCATATCAGGCCTGTGACATTGTCTTTTATCAGTGACATTGTCTCCCCACAACACAAACAATTCCACTAAGGCAAAGACAAATTATTTCCCTACATCTTTATAAATGTTCACTCTACCATCATGTTTAAAACTAAAAAAATCCGTGTCAGCTGCTTGTTGAAGAAAGGTTTAGCCTGAATTACTGTTTCTAAATCTTATGATAAACATATTGTGTTCTCTAGTTAAAAGAAAGCACTCTGGAAAGAATATCTTCATGCTTTACAAAGCAGACATTCTGTGTCTTATCATTTCACTTACTTATTTGTAGAAATCAAACACACTGTCAAAATCTAAAAGGTGTTTAAATGCATCTCTACCCTATATCATTCTCTTTGGGCATTGGTGACCTCATAGGTAGTGCTGCAAATAAATCTCAGTTATACATAGTCAGTTGATTTCCTATTTCTATAATATCCCTTATCTTCATAGCCAGAGGAAATTAAGTTGAATGGAAGGTCAGTATAAAGAGAGAGAGAAAAACATATCCACTCAATAATGACCTCATGTTCATGTGTTGTAAAATGAGATTTTTATTTTTTCACTTATTTTTTGTTTATATTTTTAATACAGTACTTCTTTATTCAAGAAAATTGTTTGCTTCTGTGTATTAAATAGGCATCTTAGCCATTTGTACAATGTTTGAGTTTGTCCCAGCATTTTGAGACTTAACAGTGGAGCCCCATAGGACTGGACTAAACCCTCTGGATATGGAAGATGGTTGTTTGGCTTGAACTGTTTGGGGGCACACAGGCAGGGGGATCAGGATCTGTCCCTGGTGCATGGGCAGGCTTTTAGGAGCCCAGTGCATATGGTGTGACACCTTTCATAGTCTTGGTGCAGTGGGAAGGGGCTTGGACCTGCCTAGGCTCAGTGAGCTGGGCTCTGCTGACTCCCATGGGAGACCTTGATTTGGGGGATGTGGGGATGCGGGGTAGCTTTGGAGGGAGGGCTGGAGGGTGGGAGCAGGGAGGAGGTAGTATCGGTGGGTGGTATGTAGAGTGAGTAGGAAATTTCTTAATAAAGAAAAATGAAAAAAAAAAAAGATTTAACTATTTGTTTGTTGAGGTATGTCTCTTAGCCCAGACTAGTGATCTGGCAATGTTACTGAGGACCATGATTTTGAGATTACTTATCCAGCTGCCTCTTCCTCAAAATGCTGCCAGCCTGGGCTACCAAGTGAGCTCCAGGAAAGGCGCAAAGCTACACAGAGAAACCTTGTCTCGAAAAAAAAAAAAAAAAAAAAAAAAAAAAAAAAAATGCTGGAATCATAGTCCTATGCTACCATGCCCATTTCTCAAAAAAAAAAAAAAAAAATTGAGCAAAAATAACAAGGGAAAAAAAAAAAAAAAAAAATAACAAGGGAATAAAGTTCTAGGGTGTGTGCTCAGAAACAACAGTTCATTCTGGTCAATTTTTAATATATTTGGTGACTTTTTTTGCAAAATACAAATCCCATTTATGTGCAAATATTTTTAAAATATACCATTTAGCTTTTAAAAATTAAATAAAAAGTGTTTTCCTATATGATTAAACATCTTTGCATTAAGATATTAAGTAACCCCATTTTATCCTAAAATGTCAGATGATGTCTTTTAAACATTATTAGGTATTTAGATTGTTTCCATATTTCATTATTCAAATAATGCTTGCTGAACACACACATCATAGAATATAACTTCATTTATTTTCTAATAATCAATTACTCCCCATGGAAGAATTCCTTGGCATTTGTCCAACTGTGAAATGCTCCTGCGGGTTTACCACTTTGTAGTCTTAGAAAAGTACTGTCCTGGAAAACTTTCTTAGTTTAACTGAATATTCTTTAGAAGTGTCTTTCTCTCCCTTGCTTCCTTTCTCCATCATTTTCTTTCTCTCTCCACTACTTGAGGAATCTGTCTGACTCCATTTTGACGGCAGGATACCTTATGCTCTATTGTTAAAAATAAGTTTCTGTCTCTGTTTCTTGGATGATCTTGACTTGTTTAGGGAACCACCATAACCCTCTCTAATAATATGATTACCACCTAATGATGGCTGCTATTTTTTGCAGATTTTTCTGTATTTCCTTATTGCTCTATTGTCTTCTATAAATCTTCTTTGCAAGTACTAGTGATTGTACTTTTTAAAAGGGCTCTAAAAAACAGACTCAGAGCTGTTCTCTTTAACCTGACTTAGGAGGCAATTGCTGGCCAACTCTCAAGTGCACCTCAATAAAAATCAAGCCTGCTTCATATTTGGCTCAAAATTGTGGCAGTAGCCTTATTCTCTCCCAGTGATATAAATACCCTCCTTACCTTCTTTCCTTCCTCTGAATTTTCATCTTTTTTTCTTCTCTTTTGTTTTTTGTCTATCTGCATTTTGTGTAGTAAAGATACCTAACACAGAATATATCAGTTTTCAATGTAGATTATTATTACCTATTACTGTTCTTTGCTAGTTAGCAACGTGAACCTGGGATAATGGAGCCTAAAAATGAGGCGGACTAAATTTCATGCAATAGGCAACTTTATTTAGAGCATCATGCAATTAATATTCTGAGTGTTAAGCAGGGTAAAATGAGCATAGGTTACTTGAGTTCAAACTATATAGAAATTCAAGCACAGGCTTGCCTGGAAATAAGCAAGGTCAAATGAGCAAAGTTCAAAAGACTTCAAACTGTATTCAAACTTAAGAATGGAGAATGCTTGGGAATATTTTTGAATGACAAGAGAAACATAAAGGGTAATCTGAAGTAAACCCATTCCTATTTACTACACCCTGTAGGGTTAGAAAAGCACATTCCAAGAAAAAAATCTATGCCTAGAAGGGACAGAGGTCACAAACTCTTGTTTGGTTCCTTAGAGTTTTCTCACAAGCTCTCAGAATTCTCCTCACATGGATTCATTAACCATTACACAATACTAGTTGATGTAGAATGGCTAAAGAATGGGTATAAACTTAAAGTAGCAAAAGAAGAATATCTCCAGAGAGAATTACCCTTAAAGAAAACAGTTCTCCCTGGGGCTGGAGAGATGGCTCAGAGTCTGGGGAGAAGTAATGAAGGGCAAGGGTCGAGGGAAAGAGAGCTAAAGGGAGTGGGAGATCCCAGCTGCATCAAGAACAGAGAGGGAGAACAAGGAAAAAGAGACCATGATAAATGAAGACCCCATGGGAATAGGAAAAAGCAAAGTGCTAGAGAGGTCTCCAGAATCCACAAAGATACCTCCACAATAGACCACAGGCAATGGTCGATAGAAAGCCTAAACTGACCTACTCTGGTGATAGGATGGCCAAACACCCTAACTGTCATGATAGAACTCTCATCCAATGACTAATGGAAGCAGATGCAGAGATCCACGGCCAGGCCACAGGTGGAGCTCTGGAAGTCCAATCGGCGAGAAAGAGGAGGGATTGTATGAGTGACAGTTGTTGAAACCATAGGAAAAAGCACAGGGACAAGTAGCCAAACTAGTGGAAACACATGAACTATGAACCAATAGCTGAGGAGCCCCCAACTGGATGACGCCCTCTGGATAAGTGAAATAGTTGATTAATTTGAACTGTTTGGGAGGCCTCCAGGCAATGGCACTGGGACCTGTCCTTAGTGCATGAGCTGGCTATTTGGAACCTGGGGCCTAGGCAGGGACACTTTGCTCAGCCTGGGTGAAGGGAGGAGGGGACTGGACCTGCCTGGACTGAATCTACCAGGCTGAGCTGTATCCCCAGGGAGTCCTTGCCCTGGAGGAGATAGGAATGGTGTATGGGCTGGGGGGGAGGGCAGAGGAGGGGGACTGGTCAGAGGGAGGACAGGGGAATCTGTGGCTGATTTGTAAAATTAAATTAAATTATAAAATAAAAATAAAAATAAATCTCAAAAGAAAACAGTTCTCTAGAGTGTTAAAAACAGCATTCCTAGCTAAATTACCCATTTCTTCCCATCCAAGAAGCAATTTATCTTCATCAATTTTTTCCATTAATTTCAAAATATGATACATTGCATTGCTTACCCAACAATTTTGGTTCAGAATAGCAGTTTTACTTTATTTTCGTTTTCTCCATTACATTGCACTATGGATGCTACTAGGGAAAATTTTATAGTTCATCAGAGAGGGAATACCTAGAGGTTGCTTAGCATCAAAGCATCCCATGACATTGAGATGTTGATTGTAAATTATTGATTAACTGTTTTTCAGAACACTTTTTGGTCTACTTGCTGATATCTGTCATTTTCAACAACAGAATTAAAATTAATGTAAAATTTAAAATATTTAATAATATTCTAAAATATATTTACAAGGATACTATATATTGAACATGAGAAAATGTAAAAAAGTAAAAATCAATAAAATTATTGCTCTTTATGAAAGTACATAATAAGTATTTAAATATATATTCTAGAAAGGAATCCCATGAAAAACTAGTATCAAAAATAGGGTGAGAGAATTTTCATGTGGAGCCTGAGAAATCTTGTATTAATTTGTGAGAGAAAAATCTTCAAGAATGTAGGAATTAAATTGGAGACTGCTAAATGGTGGTGATACTTTGAAAGATATAAGAAAACTAAACTATATAGGTATTTTTAACTAAAAATTATGAGCAAAGTAGAAGAAAATATGAAACAAACTACTGAGCTGGAGAGATGGCTCAGAGGTTAAAAGCACTGGCCCCCTTTCCAGAGGTTCTGAGTTCAATTCCCAACAACCACATAGTGGCTCACAACCACCCATAATGAGATCTGGTGCCCTCTCCTGGTGTGCAGGCATACATGCAGACAGAACAGTGTCTATATAATAAATAAATAAATAAATAAATAAATAAATAAATAAATCTTTAAAAACAAACAAACTATTACTAATATTATAGCTAAATGTTTTGTTGATTGATGGTAATAGATAATATAAATGAATTGAATTTTCTCAAAATGTTAAGAAAACATTCCTTATTTATGAGGCTTTAACATATATTTCAATGCAGATAGAAGGTTTTATATACGTCATAAATTCTAAAAAGAGTTTATTATAATTCTATAATAAATAAATATAAAGGAAATAAAATGTAATAACTGAACAACAAAGATGAAGCCTGAGTGAGGAATGCAATCTGGGAGAAGAAAATAAAGGGCATAATTATTTTTCTGTCAGTTTATATGTGATATGAATAAGTACAGATGAAAGAATTGAAATCTAAGATTATTTTCAGGGAAACCTTTTCTTGTAGATAAACCATTAAACTGTCACTATCATGATTAGACTTGAATGTAGCACTTATGTACTTCACACTGGGACACTCATGTGGGTTTATTACACCAGACCTATTTTCACATAAGGAGTTTGGGGCAAAAATTTTATAGTTATTTTAGTGGAAGTTGAAATAGGTAAAATAATTAATAGCAAAGAATTCTTGTAAATTCTAATATATTTTTCAACTCATATGTGCTATTCTTTTCATTTTAATTCTATTTCAATATAGATTTTCCTAAAGTGATTGGCTTATAATATTTTAATTTACCTTTTTATACATTAAATTGTCAAATATAGTTTATAATTTACGAAATGTAGGAAATTTTACATTTTTGTTTTGGTAATATATGCAAATTTGTGTAATCATAATTTTGAAAGTATTACTTGATGACACATGTTGAAGTAATTCTTCTACTATTTCACAGTATTATTTAAAGTGTCCTGTGAGGATCCCACATTTAAACTCAATTCAGATTCTCTATATTGACTCCTCTAACATGTACTTAATAGTATATCAAATATTGTTAGCTTATACATGCAAAAAAGCAGCCTCAGCTATTACTTGAAATTAATCAAAATAATTCGTAAAAGAGAGACCTGATGTATGTACTAGTGAGCCACTGCTGAAAAAATGAACCTAAGAATGAAAAGTGAGAATAGGGAGTGAAGAAGACCACTCCTGAATCAAAAGAAGCAAAGCAATAGAAAATGATTCTACTGGAAAGGCCAAGAGAGAAAGCTGCAGAGCAGGTTTGATCACTAGTCTCATAGGGGTTTCTACTAAGAACTTGACACTTCTGAATATTTCAGTCATCCTAATTATTTTTAACAATAGCAAGAACCCGAATAAGAAAAATGACTACTTTGAGTAGTCACCTTTCCCATCTTGGAGGTAAAAACAAAATTGAAAACTGTACAGGATTTAAGTTATGGGCCAGGTCAGTCCATCAAAGAAGTCTAGGTTTTCCCGGTCACATGCTAAAAAACTGCTCTTACTGTCCTAAACTTTGTGAAGTTGTTAAAAATAGTGTTTTATTCAGAGATGAGCAAATGCCTCAGAGAAAGAACGATCATTAAGAAATAGACTTTAATTTTATTTCAGATGAATTCTAAAAAGTACAGACTCTGAAGAGTATCTATGGAGGAAGTGACTTGTGGTAAACTTCCTCCAACATCTGTTTCACAGAAAAAAATATGTTTGAGATCTTGTTAGAGGAAAACGAGCAATTCACCAATGAAGTGGGATAACAAAATAAATCATTAATATTCTTAAGAGATGTCTTTAAGGCTGTAGTTACAAAAGACTGGAATGACCTTTCAAGTCATGTTGAGGCTCCTTTACCCTAAAAAAATCCATTCTATTTAAGTTTTTACTTCTTACATGGTCATGTGTACTGTGAGAACATTATGTAATATATATATATATAACTTCTCTCTTCCCTGTAGATTATTTTCTGGTTAAATTCTCATTTTTTTGTTTATATTTGGAAAATAACACAACTTTTATGCAAGATTTACAACATATTAAAAAACATACAAGTAATGTTCCCATTACTGGAATGAACTACTCTTAAACACACATTCACATATATGTAGATATCATTCTCACAAAATTGAGCTTTGTATTATCATTCCAATCAAATGTATTCGGCTTAAAAATACACCAGCAAGAACTGACCTAGATAAATAATATTAAAACATGCCCAATTATAACCATTTTATCAAATGACTTAAAAATGTTTTATGAAACAATATGAAATCATATATTAATGTCTCAAAGAGAGAACAGCTTATTGAAAAATGAGGTTATTTTTCTAAGTGTATTGAGAAATGCGGTAATCATTTTTTTTCTTTGCACTCTCACTGCCTTCCTCCCTTTTTTGATAGCATGAAATGCTATCAATGGCTAACTCTTCCCTCAACTGTGTTTCTTTCCAATTACAGTAACAAGACATGCCCTGTAAGAAGAGCTTTGACAACATCTGGCTTAGCACATTGATTTTCCAGAAGTGCTCAGGGATATGGTCTCATCTGAGTTCATGCTGACATAGCTGATAAGCCTGTTCAGAACAGTCTTTTCCTTTCTTGATGTGAGATTTGTAACTAGAGTCTCCATTCATTTTCTGGGCCTAAATTTAGGGAAGCATGCTAGTTATTAACATTAGTGTGTTTATAATTCTTAAAATAAAATTTAAAACTTTGCCTAAAACTGGTAGCTTTTTCATTTAAGCAAAGTATTCTCTGTTATAAATTTGGCAAAGTACCTCATTTGCTACCACTAATTTAGATAAGCTTCATCTGTTCATAGGCTCCATCCTCCCTTCAGGCAAGAGCTGAAAGATCCTCCCACTCCAAGCATGGTCTTTCTGGACATTGATTTACTAGTTAGTGGACTAAAGATGTAAATTGCTGAGAATTACCCTAGTTGTCAATAAAATGCTGAAGCAGATTACTGAATTTATGTTGAATAACTTATGTTGGAGAAAGATAATGTGCCTTCATAGATACTTAAAATTTAAAATATTTTTATGTGAAATAATGTATATTTACTAATGCACTTAAATTTCTGTTTAAAAGATCTGTATTTAATACATTCTTTGCAAGCAGTTTAATATCCATAGCAATTTTATATATATGTATAATGTAATAGTACTTACAATCTTTTCAAAATGTGTGACAGCATTCTTATTAAATCAAATTGATTTTGAAGTTAGAAAAGAGTACATAGACTAAAAATAAGTCAAAGGTCAATATTATAAGATTATGTAACTGTCATTTATTAATATTAACGAGATATTTCCCCAAATAATAATCATAGGCTCAGAATCGCTCAATACCTTTAGTATAAATGTAGAGAGTAAAATCCCATAATTTCATATATTAGTGACTAAATTCTATGTTGTTGAAGTCATCAATGATATAAAAATTAAAGTTGTTTATAACACAAATTGCTAAACAGCCTTATTAATAGAAAAAAAAACAGAGCCAGATATGCTGTTGGATGCTTATTAATGCTGGTCTAATAAAACGCTGATTTGCCAGTAGCCAGGCAGGAAGTATAGGCAGGTGAGCAGACTAAAAGAATGCTGGGAAGAGGAAGAGCAGAGTCAGGGTCGCCAGCCAGACACAGAAGAAGCAAGATGTGAAGGCAGAACCAGGAAAAGGTACACATGGCTAAACATAAATAAGAATTATGCAGTTATTTAAGTATAAGAGCTAGTCAATAATGAGCCTGAGCTAATGGCTGAGTAGTTATAATTAATATAAGCCTCTGTGTGTTTACATGGGGGACACGAGTGGGAGAGATTTGTCCTGACCACTGGCCGGCTGGGACACAGGAAAACTTCCAACTACACATATATTGGTGTGAAAGCTGAAAGACAGGAGAGGCAGAACAAGCCACAGCCAACCTCACCTCACCAGCTCCTCAGCTGATCTTGTTTCCTCAGACTGAAAGCCTCTGAGTCCTCACCCAAATGGATGTCAGCTGAACTGCTTAAAAGCCTCTAGTTCCTGGTCCTCTCAACTTGTACACCTTTCTACTTCCTGGCAGTGATTCCTGGGATTAAAGTCATGTGTACTTCCCAAACAAAGGCATGAGATCTCAAGTGCTGAGATTAAAAATGTGTACCACCGCTGTCTGACTCCATTTCCAGTGTGGCCTTGAACTCACAGAGATACAGATTGATCTATGCCTCTAGAGTGACAGGATTAAGGGTATGTGCCACCACTGTCAGGCCTCTATGTCTAATCTAGTGGCTGGCTCTGTCTTCTGATCCCCAGATAAGGTTTATTTGTTAGAGCACAAATAAAATATCTCCACAGTTGTGGCAGAAAGCAAAACCTATTAAGTAAAAGGAGAAAGGGAACAGGATTATATTTAGAATCCGATTATTCTTCTTCACTGTACTGTGTGGTGGATTAATTTGCACCAAAAGGAACAGAAAAAGTCTGTGTTCAAAAGTCTGTGTCCAAGGTCAGGTTCTAATTAGCTAAGTGTCCCCTGGTCATAGGATTTTAATAATGACTGTTGGTGCTAACATACTATTGGTAATAATTAAAATGGTAGGTAACAGTTACTGAATGCTCCTGATGATCAAGAGTGCATGGATGATGTTTACACTTTATTTCTCATAATCCTCCCTTTTGGCCATTTATAATATTATTACCATGACATATATGGGAAAATTAGGTTAGAAAAATGAAAGTAATTCAAGTTCAAGTAGTTTCTTCTTGATCAACTAATTTTTTATTTTAAATTTTTTTATTCATTTTACATACCAACCACAGGTCCCACTAACATTTAAATTTCGAGTTTGTGATTCTCAGAAAAGAAATCTTAATTTATATAATATCTTAGTTTCTACTCAAGAAACTTTTTTAAAAATAAATATCTTCTGTAAGAGAGAATTTCAAATTTAAATAGGTAGGACTACTATGGAGATTCAATTTTACAATACAAAAATTAACACCTACTCAACATTAAGCAAATTACAAACTGTAGAAATACCAGAATGCCTCTATTGTGGATTCTGTGATACACTAAGAATTAATTATATGCTGCCAAATACCTAAGTAAAAAATAATGAACCATTCTTTGGAGCTGGAAAGATGGCTCATTTGGTAGTGTTTGCCATGGAAGCATGAAGACTTGGGTTTGACCCTAAAGAAGACATATTTAAAAAAAACAAAAAAGAAAAACAGTACAAAGCAGCACTCTTGTATTGTTTAGCCCTTCCTGGGTAGAAGTGAACAAACCCACTCCATATATGGCACAAACAGACAAAAGTAACAATTCTACTGAAGACAGTCTTAGTAAAACCATAAATTTATTAGGGTTGCATAAGGGAGTACAGGTAACTCAAAGGCAGCTATGTGACTGAAAAGTTGATAAAACATTGGTGATGACTCATGAAAACTGAAGCTCTAACTCTCCTTCATTAACTCATAGACCACTAGACACACAGGTCAGAGCATCTCCTTCCCTGCAGGTAGGATTATTTTTTATGTATCCTAGAGGTTGCCAAAAGATTTGTGGTCTTGTAACTTTCAGGAACTTCCAGAGAATCCTGTTTTTTTTTTTTTTTTTTTTTTTTTTTTTTTTTTTTTTTTTTTACGGGGCTTCTAAGTTTCATTAACTTCTTGAGTCTTATGAGTCACATTCCAGAAATTCCAGCTATTTCAGTCTCCTTCCTCCTTTCAGCTATGAAGAAATTGATGCACTACAAGCACAGAAGTGGAAGCAGAAGGATCTCTGAGGCTTTCTCTCCAGCCAATCTGAAGACAGCTTTCAGAGAAGTAGAGTATCTCATAAGTCCTAAATAAAGAATCTGTCACAACATGACACTGGAAAGCTTTAACTGTGGCAAAGATTTTGGAATGGAGTCTCTTTGAGAAAAAAGAAAATTTAGCCTTGTTTAAGGTAACAACAGCATCTTAGTGGAACTAAGCTCCAGCTGTGGTCATAAAGAAGTGACCTAGGTGATACATTTAAAATGAGAGAGGTTGGGCTCACAACTAATTTTGTATGACATGCTGATGACCTTGGAAATAATCGTTGTAAGTTACTCCAAAGTTCTAAGTAAGAAGGGGTATATAAATGTTAAATATTTAATTTCCTTAACACATCTTTATTATACATTAGCTATTTAGATGATTGGACTTACTATGAGTTCTTCTATTATTTAGTTTTTGTTTATCATATGCTATTTCTTTTCCATTTTCTCGATTTTGGTACCCTTTAACTTTTTTTAATGTGTCTTCCTTTGGGTTCACTTAAAATTCTTAACGAGCCCATTTTCTTTTCTGTTATCTTAATCTTGACCCTCACTGCTTTGCTGCTTTGTCTACATTAGTTCCATGATCTATCTTTACTGTATTTTTTTATTTTTTTGTTTATCTTTAATTTATTTTAGATAATGTATAACTTCTATTTGTTGCATTTCTTATTTCCATCTGTCTGTTTTATGATCCTTGTTTTTTTTTCATCTGTAAAAGAAATATATATTGTTATTGAGGTCTTTTGGTGATGTTTTTTAAAGTTGACACTTTGCAATTGGATTTGAGCACATTGTTGTCAGGTGTATAATTTTACACCGTCAACTTTTAGTTTCAGTATTTTAAACATGGTAGTTTCCTGTTTTCACCATTGCATGTAGTATTAAGAGTACACATGTGTAAGTCAGAGGATGATGACAAATGTTAGTCCTTCTTTGAAAGAAAATCTCTTTTCATGACTGTTTATGCCAGACTAGGTGGCCCATGAGCTTCTGTGCTTTTCCTGTAAACCCTGCCAGTCTCCCCCATAGGAACACTGGAACTATAGATATCTGCTTCTGTGTCCAGCTATTACTAGTGGACCAGGAAGGGAACTCAGGTCATCAAGTCTGCAAGGAGAGCACTTTTCTCACTGAGCCACCCATCATGCACTGTTTAAAACTTTTCTAGTGTTTGGCTTCAGAAATTGTGTTTTAGATAATAGTAGCATCCCCACTCTCTCTTCTGGTATGCTTTTATCATGTTTTCTTATTCTATGGTTCTGAAATTTTAATACACTTTGGAACATTATTAGTCATAATTTATTCAAAAAGTATTCCATTTCTTTTTTTCCTGCCACAGATATTCCTGGGCCTTTGTGGATATCAATTCCACCTCTGAGGTAATTAATTTGTCTCATAGCTCACTCATAAACTCTTCAATGTTTTTAAGTTTTATTCCATATAGTTCCTATTGTTATGTGTTATATTTTCATAACATTTCCCTACAATATTTTGTTGGCTTTCAATCAATGGTCTAATTTCACCTAACGTTATAATTTTTATTGTTAGGAGCTCAACTTGGTTGTTTTAAAAACACATACTCTGTGTGTCCACCTAACTTTTAAACATATCATGTGAAGTTATAATAATTATTTCAATATATATACTTACACTGACTCCGGGTTAAGGTCATTTTCGTTGATGCTTTCATTGCAAGAAATTGTTAAAATACTTTATTTCTTTGTTCTTCATTCTTTCATGTATTATAACTTTTATTTGACATAGAACATTATGATTCTTACCTAATTGAATATTGGGTGTTTTGTTTTTAAATGGTTAATTTCTTTCTGTCTTTCTCTCTTTTTCTCTCCTCTTTCTTTGATTTGTTTTGTGATATATTTAAATTACTTGATGACAGTTTTATCTTTTATGATATTTTATGAAAATTTCTGAAAATGATTGGAGCTGTGCTAAATACCCTTAACAGTGGTGTGCTTTTTGTATTATCTCATGACCTGTGCAATTTGTACCAGAGCTGGTGGAAGCAGATATAATTTCTGGGTTATTCTGAACAACGGCTGCTTCTGCCTTTAAGCCCTTCACTTTCTTCAGCATGTAGCATCAAATGGGTTCTTCACACAAATCCATGTTCAAAATTCAAATGGTGTCCTCTGTGGACACCTGATATTCCTGAAATGTGCCACACTACCTTCTGTAATGCTTAGACCTAAAAAATCTCAACTCCTGGAGAGCTTTAGTCTTTCCTAAAATGCAGATCCATCTTTTCAAGTCAGGCGATATTCTTGAATATTATGTATCACTCTCATTCATGTGCAGCAAACTGGATTCTGTCAAGACAATAAACTAGGGAAATTCCAGGCTGAGTACCATATATACATTGTCCTTCTAGTCCTTATGCAAAGTCTCAAAACCTGTTCTGTGTATATTTTGTCAGTATTTTACTGCTTTCTTGATCATACACTGGCCCAGGGTGACCCTGCCTCTTAAGGAAATATACCTGCCTTTCCTTCATTTGGCTGCTGGTGGGGATGCTGAGAACAAAACAGATCCAAGAATTGTGAAGAGCACAATACTCTCCTAGCATCCTCTTAGAAATGTTGACTGAGAGAGAGAGAGAGAGAGAGAGAGAGAGAGAGAGAAAAAAAAAAAAAGAAGAAGAAAAAAGAGAGAGAGAGAGAGAGAGAGAGAGAGAGAGAGCGCCCTCATATCTGCCATAATACTGAATTCTATAGTTAGAATTTGCAAAGTGTGTGTTCTAAAAAATGAAGGGAAAAATTAAGAATTTGAGGATAAATACCATTTACAGTTGAATCCTGTTGATTTTGAAGTTCCTAGGATTACTATTATACATGTAGAGATACTTCTAAAACACACACACACACACACACACACACACACACACACACATACACACACACACAGGCATGTACGTGGATGTTCAGAATCAGAAATCAATACACAACAAACACAAAACAAAGTAAAATTTCCAAAAAAATGAGAATGTGAAAGTCATAGCAAGTGAAAGCAGATTCCTAAGAATGCCAAGGATAGATATCTGAAATAGTGGGTCTCAAGAGAGGAACTTAAGAAAGTTTATATGATGCTTGGTCTTTCACTTACATAGTCTAAGCTGGGCATGATGTTGTCAAGAACTTCCACGATGAATCATGTGTGTGGTGAAGCTTAACAATAGCTTTACTGAAACTTTGAATGTAAGAAAATATAAAAAAGATATGAGTTCACAGTGAAAATTGGGGAAAGGATCGGAAAATGGATAAAGAGATCGCAAAGACAGTGAGGGGCTGTGGGCTGTTATTGCCCTGTGAACAAATATCTCTGTTTCCATTCTCAATTGGGTGTTATCAAGTCCCTGAGTTTGAGAATGTGTTTATTTCATTAACTCAGAGTAATTCAATAGATTATATCAAGATACAATTGTCTACAAAATACAGATAATTATCTGTTCCTTTTGTCCATGACATAAATGGGATATTTAGTAGAACTTCACAAACAATGCTTCCCAATCCTGACTGACCACCCCTCTGTCTGACATCATAGGAAGAATGAATCCTGTTTTTAAGAAAGGCCACCCAGGAAAATTTTGACTACAAGTTACAGAACACATTGGCTTCTCCCTTCTACCATGCTGTAGCTTCATTGCCATGGTAAATGCTGAAGCTGTTCTGTTAATCACGTTTCTAATTAAACTGGCCACAGTAATAAGAACTGACACTCTTGGCAGAGAAGTAACTCCCTCCCTTATTATTAAACTCTCACCTAGAAATTAAGACTATCTCATGGAACAGTGGAGAAGAAACCACACTTAGAAGAACTTCACATGGGCCATTCAGGCAGCTGTACAGCTTTTTCCTGTCAAAAGCAGTTTTCAGGTTCCACCCTAAAGTAGAAGCATGAGAGGGCACACTTAGTATACCTCTTTAAAGTTGAGATTGACAAAAAAGAAAGAAAAAAAATACACCACAGGGAAATGTCCTGCCTGGAGAAAAGATTAAAGGGGTGACTTAACAGGTTATTTGCAACTCTAATTTCTAATTCCACTGACATTGAGAATGGTGAAGTGATCTTTGCTGTTCTGATTAGAACACTTACCAAGAGCAAGCAATTAAATCCCAAGTGAATCAATAAACGGCTAGCAGTTTAAAGGCAGTAAAATTGGAGCTTGCATCATCATCTAAGTGCCAGGGAGCAGGGAAGTGAAGTGAAGGGAGTTAAGCAACCAGATTTGGGTGGCCCATCTGGAATCCTGTTTCAAAACTTCCAAATAAGCTTAAAACCAGTCATGAAATAAGGTTGGAAAAGGGTACCACAAGATAAACTTCAGAATGGCTAATATAGTGAAATATGCCTGAGATTATATAGGTCAAATATTTATATATTATTAAATTATTTCTTTTGTTTTTTGAGATTAAAATGTAATTACAGTGCAGGCCTGTAAGATCTGTATGGCTCTGGCTGCATCATGGCTCTCAGACACCAACCTGGATTCAGTTGGCTGTCCTGACCCTGGGCGTTTTCAAGTCCCTCAGGGGCAAGAGGAGCCATATATATCAATCCAGACCTGGCCTGCTATAGGGTCAAAGACCCAGACATAGCCCTCAGAAGCAGCCTGGGCCCAGATGAAACTCTGGTCCCAGGTGGCAGCACAGGTCATACAGATATGTATGGCCCCTGCTGCAGCCTGGTCCCCAGACTCCAATAAGGCCACAGGCTGCAGCCCAGATTCTCAGCCTCTGAGTAGACCCTAGTGGCAACCTGTACCACAGACGTCAACACAGAATCCACCTACAGCTGGACCACTGACCCAGACATGGCCCCAGGCAGCGTCTTAGCCCAGTCGACATCCTGGCTCCAGGTGGAAGCCCCGGCCACTCAGATTAGAATGTCTCTAGCAACAGCATGGCCTTCAGTCACCAAAAAGGCCACAGGTTGTGGCCCAGACCTCAGGCCTCATGTGGCCTTTGGTGGCAACATGGGCTTCAACACAGACCTCGGCTGAGGAAGGTTCATGGACCCAGACATGATCCTCGGTAGCAGCCATAGTCCTACTGCAGCTAGAGTCTGTGTTGATGTCCCAGTCTCCTGTTTCTCTCAAAGGCCATGGAAATCACCAAGGTCTGGGGCCGTGTTGGTGTCCTAGTGCCACACTACTGCTCCGGCCCATGCTAATCTGAAAGGCCCTGCAACCAGGGGCAATGGTGACATCCAGACCCTGCTGCTTCCAAGGACCATGTCTGGGTCCATGGTCCTACTGCGGCTGGGGTCTGTGCTGAAGTCTGAGTTTCATATTGCTACCAAAGTCACATAGAAGCCCCTAGTTGGGGCTGTAATATGAGACCTTGGTGGTGTCCAGGGGCCATGCAGCAGCCAGAACCATCCTATCCTAGTGGCCTGTGCTTCCATCCAGAGTCAGGATGTCATCGGGGGCCCAAGCTGCTGCTGAGGGATATGTTTGAGTCAGTCCAACTGCATCTGGAGTCTTTTTTGATATCTGTGGCCCATGTCACCTCAGGAGCCCATAAGAATCATGTGAGATGAAATCAGAGGGTTATGTTGAACAGGTACCGTCTTTTGCTGGCCCAGGGAAAGCTGACCTTGCCTCTTGCTGGACATTGCAACAACAGAGCTGGCCCTGACTCTCACAGGAGACCTGGCCCCTGCACTCAGGAGAGATGACCCCATCCCTCACCACAGGCAAGGATAAACAGTCCCTGAGGGTATGAGTATAAGGGAGTTGACTCTGCCTTCTCACCTGAGGTGGGTGGTCCCAGTGTTCTGGACTGACCAGCTGAGCTCACAGCCAAGACTTGGGTTGGCCCACCATCTACCCCATCTAGGACCTGTTAGAGCTTGTGAAGGGACCCGTTCTGTGGAATAATATCTGCAGGATCTCGATGACTTTGGGCAGCCACAGGATCCAATGGTGAAGGTGTACCAGAAACCAGAGGCATTGAACCAGATCAGTGGCACACTGCAATGAGCAGTTGCCAGTAAAGCTGAGTGAACAAAAGGTTTTACTATATGACACACTGAGGCTCCCAATGCCACCAATGAAGAGGTGTTAGAGAGCCGGGAAAGAGGGAGAAGTGAAAAGATTTTTATTTTGTTTTCTTTCTTTTTTGGGGGGTGGGGTGAAGGGGCCTTTTTTGTTCTTGTTTTTGTTTGTTTATTTGCTGGCTTGCTTTGTTTTGTTTTGAATTATTAAAAATTTATTTGGGGGGTACACCACTGGCTGAGAGGAGGGTATGGGGGGCTAGGATATGAGCAGATTTGGGGGTCCACGATGTGAAACTCCCAAAGAATCAATAAAGAACTTAAATTTTCAAAAAAAAAATGCAATTGCATCATTTCCCCCTGTCTTTTCCTCTCTCCAAATTCCCCTCCAACTTCTCTTTCAAATCAGTGACCTCTTTTTCCATTAATTCTTTGTATGTATGTATACAAATATATTCCAAAATACATAAATACAACCTATTCTGCCTATAAAACGTTGCAAGTGTGTTTGGTTTTAGGGCCAACCATTTAGTATTGAATAATCAATTGGTGTCTCATTCCTGGAGGAAGACTATTTCTCATGCTCTCAACATCCCTCGTTGACCAACAGTGCTTTTTGTGGGACTGAGGCCTTCTGGGATTTCCCCTAGGCACTTCAGAATGTATATTGTTGTTGTCCTTGTCCAGCTCATATTTAAGCAGCCATATTGGTGAGGCTATGGACATAGCTTCTGAAATTACTAAGAAAGCCGTGTGAACCACAATGACAGGCACGACAGCACCTGCAGTAGTGCAGTAGTCTCCTACATACACTGGTGTAACAAAAGCCTGATTGGATTAACCTCTTTACTTAGATTTTAGATCTACTCGGCAAGTGAGAGATCACTTCTGGTCTTGGAAATCTAGTCCATTACCCGGGGCTTGGGAAATCATGGATATCGGAGGAAAAGTGAACAGGTTATATTTAAGGAAATACTGGTTACTTAAAATATAAGTGACATCACAATGAAATTTATATTTATATATGTGTGTGTATATGTATGATGTATGTATGTATAGAGAACTACCATGTGATTCAATAGGCTCACTACCTAGTGTTGATTCCTATGCAATCTTCTGCTAAACAATTTGCAGCACAACCCACAATCCTAAGGTGAAGAAGCAAATTAAGTGATGAATAGATAAAGAGAATATTCTATTTATATACTTTGGAGTACTAGTCAGTCCTAAGTATAATTAAATTCTGTCATTTAGAACAACATTGATGCAGAGGGTGTCATAATGATAAGCAAAATTAGATACAGGAAGGTTAAGTCCTCCATAATCTAATTCATATTGTGGAATCTAAACTAGCAAAGTAAGTTGAGAGAATGTTCCCAGAGACAAGGAAGAGAGAGAGGAAGAAGAGATGGGGAAAAGCTGTCCTGCAGGTACTAGTTGACACTCAGGTAAGACCTGCAGCTTGCACTGTGTGTGGTACTTAGAGTGCTGACCTAGCATGCATAAGTCACTGGGATCCATCTGCATCAAAGACAATGAAGATAAATGTCAGCTTCCATTAGATACTGAATATAATTAATAACAAGGGCAATATGAGGTGCAGGTAATTTGAAACTTCAACTGTTAATTTGAACAAGGCTTTTAGACTTTCACCACAATTATGAAAACATTTTTATTAATTCTTAACTATTTATACGCTACAAAAATTATGTGGATTTCAAAGGCTCTCTAGAAGTGTAATCTATGCGTAAAAGAATTTTATTTTTTTCTCCCTCAATCCTATGCAAATAAATAATGTCAATTACTGGTCATTTCAAAAAGTATTAAAAATGTGTTTTAAAAGTTTAGAACATAGCTTAAGACATTTTTATTGTAAAAATTTGTTTTGCAAGTAAAACTATCATTCTTGTTAGATTAAATTTAAGACATAATGCACACTCTCAATTTATATCAATATACTCTAGCCTGTTAAATGTCAACATAACTGACAGTAATTCATTTAACATCTAGTTCAGAATCGGAAGAGTTCAGTGAATTACACATTTGGTGAGGTTTTTAATACACAAATTTCTATGCTGTAGAATATATTTCATACATATATTCATCATATCTGCTTCTGAAATATTCCCTCTGTGTCAGCATGAGACATTTGATAAGACTTTTAAAGTGATAAATAAATCAATAGGGAAGAAACAAGAAAATTTGCCTTTGGAATTTTTTTTTTTTTTATAACTGATCAGTTTCCTTGTCATACTTCTAAGCTGGAGGGGTGGGAGGAGGGAAGAGGGGGATCTTTGATTGGTATTTAAGTGAATAAAAAATTGTCTTAATAAAAAATGTTCAGTTAAGAAAATAATCTCAGTTTTTAAATAAACAATTCAATCTTTTTTTTTTTTTTTTTGGTTTTTTGAGACAGGGTTTCTCTGTGTAGCTTGGCGCCTTTCCTGGAGCTCACTTGGTAGCCCAGGCTGGCCTCGAACTCACAGAGATCCGCCTGGCTCTGCCTCCCGAGTGCTGGGATTAAAGGCGTGCGCCACCAACGCCCGGCTAACAATTCAATCTTTTAAAAAATGTGTTGCAATGGGGAAAATGTCCTTTAGTTTCCATAGGAAATGAAAGGGTATGAAATCCATAAAATTTAATTGAGAATAGATTTGTTTGGGGAGACTTCTTGAAAATTTTGGCTATAAACATCAAAAAAGAACAACAACAACAACAAAAAAAAAAAAACCTGTAAGACACATGATGTATAAACTTCAACATGGAACTGCTCTGAGACTGGATGAGACATTTTAAAATTTCCTGCTTCACAGATAAGTTCAGATATTCCAGGCCTGTAGCTCAAACATGAATGCCCCAACATTGCAATGGAAACATGGATGACTGTCCAGAGAACCAAATGTCTCTGCCATGTCTTAGTTTTGTAATTGTTTGCTTTTTTTCTTCCTATGTATTCAGGTAATAATATTATATCCTTCTTGAGGCTTTGTTGGGGTTAAAGACTAGATAGTTATAGTTACAGTTTTCCTTGTTACCAAATTCAAAAAAAGAAATTTACATAAGAGATGTAAAATTTAAAAGGTTGAGAAACATAGAAGCTTAAGTTGTTTATCTAAAAAATGTTTAAGATATAAAAAGATATTTTTAGGATGGTAATACAAGTTATGATAGAAAATGGTTTGGGTATAAAATTCTAAATTCATCAAGATACAATAAATAATATTTTCTCTGAATGTGCTAAATACAAATGAACTAGACATTGTGAATATAATTCTTAGCTGATAATTGCCTGTAATATTACTATAGAGTTAAAACCTCTCCTTTTTATTAGGAGAAAAACGGGGAAATGTTGTGGGATGTTTATATACTGTGTGAAAATATATTGCTGTATTAAAAAGCTGAACGGCATATAGTTAGACAGGAGGTATAGGTGGGACATCAGGGCAGAGAAAGAACTTTGGGAAGAAAAAGCAGAGACACCAGACAGACAGGCAGGAAGCAGCAGGAGCAGTACAGAGAGATGAGGTAACAAGTCATATGACAGAACATATATTAAAATAAATGGCTTAATTTAAGTTATAAGAGCTAGTAAGACAAGTTTAAGCTAAGGCTGATCTTTCATAATTTATATTTAGTCTCCATGTCATGTTTTGTGAGCTGGTGGCCCAAAGAAAAATCCATTTATAATATTATTGTATATTAACCGAATAAATTCATTGGTTTATCTATTGGCCTTTGGTGATCCCTTGGTCTTGTGTGTGTTTCCTGACCATGATTAGCAGATGCTTGTTCATAACATCTGAGGAATAGTGTCATGTATCACCAAGCTACTCCTTCCTCAACTTCCTAAGTGTTGGAATTAGTGATGTGGACTACTATGTTGAAGGTTTAATTTTATTTAATTACCTTTCTTTTAGTGATGTGAAGTAAAATTAAAACAATATAATGTTTACCATTAAATATGAATGCATTCATGAAAGAGAATAATAACATTATTTACCAATATTACAGCCAAATCTAAAAATTCAATCTAGACATGAGAATTTATACCTAAGTTCCTAGATCTCAAATATAAGAGAAAGACACAAGAGGAATATGAGTCCCAGACTGGCCATGTCCATTTTTGGAGCCAATCTGAGCTACAGTGTGAGACCCTGTCTATGGAAACAAGTGCTAAAAATGTTGTTTACAAAAATAGTGCTTATCTAACATGGCAAAGGCCTAGGTTCTATTGTTAGAACCAAAAAGACAGCAGCAGAAGCAACAACAACAAAACAGCCTGATTATTACTCAAAGAAAAGCATTCAAAACTATTTATGCGTGTGAACTTAACAACAGACTTTTGTTTTTGTGAATATACGTGAATATGTGTCACCTCACTTTTTTTTTAATGGAAATGGTTATATTTCAATTGAACACTTAAATCTGCATAGTTATCCATGCTTAAGAAGTTTTATATATGGAACCCCAAGTTTTGGTAGTAGACTAAAATTAAAGGCAGATAAAAAAATTAATTCAGCACAGATACACTGAACATGACAAATGAGCAAAGTCATAAAACAGACTTATAAATGCAATCTAAACAGAATAATCAAGGATAAATGTTGGTCTAGAAAAAAATTATCTAAGCATGGCATGGACTACAATGATCAGAGCAATGAAATCAGGATTATTTCATACAAAGCATACAATGTATGTATAATTTAATTATGAATAAAATCATTAATAGAGTTAGGCATAAACAAATAGAAAATTGAAGTGGGTACACAGATAATTAAATTTTCTTTCACTAGGAAAGAAAATCGCAATTTAATTAAGAGTATTTTTTTCTTTTAATAATTTTGAGAAAATATTTTGAGATAGTTCTTTGATGTTTAAAATTAAATGTTCCGTAAGGCAGATATTGAGATCAGTGGCAGTGAAAGAGGCTTGGAGACAAAGTAAGCACATGCATGCACTAGTGAACAAGGGTAACATGTCAAAGGCTTTCTCAGGAAAGGTAAAACCAGCTCTGAGTTGTCAAGAAAATAACCATGAATATGCTAATGAGGCTTAATGTTAGAGACACTGCTTTTCTCACTTTCTCAGGTTCTAAAGAGCTCCTGTATATTTCTGAGAAAGCCTTCTCCCTGATTGTAGCAGAAAAAGCTAAAGAGCTCAAGCATCTGAATAGAAATCTACCATGGTAGCAAGAATGGCCTCCCAGGATCCCAGGCGATGCACATGATTTCAGCACACATAAGATAGAGCATAAATAACAAAAGCAGCAAAAAATGTGCAATTCCAACACAAAGGTGTAGGAGAGAGTTACCACGTATTGAAAATATGTCATCTTTCTTCTTCATGTAAACTTATCTATTTAGTTCTCTTATTTACATGGCCTGTGATACATTGAGTAAATTCGTAATTTTGCAGAGACTTGTACAAATGTGACAAGGAACCTACTACATAAGAAATTTTGGTATATAAGAGAAGAGTGTTAAAAACTATTAATTTCCAACACAGAAGGTAAGGAAAAATTTAAGTGATTCTGTTCCTCAATGATTTTCCTGTCATAAATGTCTCATTGGAATCCTGGCAGGAGTCAACTTCATTCTGGAACTTCAGACTCTTTTCATCGAGGAAATTAAATTGCTCAAAGTACTGAATTTCCTCAACAAAAGAAATCTTAGGATTAAGTTTAACCATAAAATATCACTCAGAATTGAATTTAATAGAAATAGATGTGACATTTCCATTAGAGCAAAGAAATATATAGGAGGGGAATGAAAAACAGGCACACCTGTTACTCAGATTGAACTTCAAGAATGCTCATAAACATTTTATACTTAAAATTAGAGACTGTCTGTGTTGATAAGATTGCAGTACTCTTTAAACTATGGAATTACTCCCTTTCTTCAAATTCAATGGGAAGAACAGAATGTTCATCAAAGCACGCAGGAAATTTCATGCACAATTTCTCAGTCATTTTAATGGAAATTCTGCCTTTAACTCCCTAAGCTCTCAATAAACACATCTCTTAAGAATATGCTTTAATCTATTTAATTGTTTTTGAAGTTTGATTTTTTTCTTTAAAATGGTTTTGCTGTGAAGTTGCCTTTATTCGTTCTGAAGAAGTGAAGCATAGTCATTTTATTCACATTTTAAGCAAATGTCTTTACAAAAACATCAAAAAGGCTAAAGCTAATATGGAATAAGAATTAGAATCTGGGAATGCCAATAAAACAAAATAAGTGTGTTATTTGCAAGTGTATGTGTGATAAATATATATTTATTTCTAAACCTCAGTGTTAGTACATGCAGACAGTAGCATCATATAGTCTGCTTTTTTTACTCTGGAGCTTTTTCGGGGTTTTCAGAATTTTTTCATGTTTTTTTGATGGAAATGATTAAGTTCAATATGATATATATTTTCAAAAAGAAAACTCAGTCATCTTACTTTTTTACTCCAAGTGGGGAAGCAATTTTTTACCATAAGATTTTATTTAAATGGCTACTTGGAGCATCTAATAGTTACCTAATAAAATACTGAGCAAGATAAGCATTTATATTTACAAATCTCTATAGGTATGCACAGGCATGTATATATAAATTATATATATATATATATATACATATGCTGTAATTGCTATATAATAAATAACATACAATAATTTTTATTTAAAACAAATTGTTAAATAATAACCATAACTAAGTTCAAAAAAAGAAAAATATGAATATCAAGAATTAAAAGGCCATTTGTTGCCCATTATAAAGGCAAAAATAAAATGTTTTATTGTCAGACCTCATGGCATTTGAATGAAGTGGCAGCCTACAAAATGTGAAAATGTTTTCACCAACTACACATCCAAAAGAGGGCTAATACCCAAAATATATAATGAACTCACTCAAGAAAATGGATATCAAGAAAACCACACAAATAAAAAAAATAGTGACAGATCTTAACAGAGAATTCTCAATAGAGGAAATTTTAATGGCTGAGAAAGACTTAAAGAAATGTTCACTATCCTTAGCTTTCAGGTATATGCACATCAAAACTACTTTGAGATTTTATCTTACACCTATCAAAATGACAAAGGTGAACAAAACACGTGGCAACTCATGCTGGCCAGGATGTTGGGTAAGAAGAACAGCTATCAATTGCTGCTGAAAGTGCAAACTCATACAGCCACTGTGGAAATCAGTGAGGCAGCTCCTCAGATATATGGAAATCCATCTACCTCATGATCTAGCTGTACCACTCTTGGACATATACTCAAAGGATGCTTCATCCTACCATAAGGACACTTGTTCAACCAGGTTCACTGATGGTCTGTTCATAATAGCCAGAAATTGAAAATAACCTAGATGTCTCTCAATAGAAAAATAGATGAAGAAAATGTAGTATATCTACACATTGGAGTATTACTCAACATTAAAACAATTACATCATGAAATTTCAGGCAAATGAATAGAACCAGAAAAAAAAATTAGCCTGAGTGAAATAGCTCAGACTCAGAAAGATGAATACTGCATGTATTCACTTACATGGGAATATTAGTTGTGAGGTCAATGATAACCCATCTACAATCCATAGAGTCTTCATAGGTAGAGAGTAAGGAACTAGGAGGAACAAATATATCTCCTTAGGAAAGGGCAATAGACTTGATAGCTTTGGATGGACTAGCATGTTGGAATAGAAAGATTAAGTTGGAAAGGAAGGAGGGAGATGGGGTTGTAGGAGGGAATTCAGGGAGACAGAGCTAAAATTAAGGGACATTTGAGGGGTAGTGTGGAAACTCAATATAGGAGAAACTTACTAAAATATATACATATCTGAAGGCCATCTCAATGCAACCATCAAATAATGGGGAGAGAAAGTCCCAACTGTGTAGTGGTATTTGCTCTGCCCATGGCCTTGTGCTATATGTCCCAAAGAAGGCAGTTCTTCCTACAGTTGCAAGTGGCCACTTATAAGGGGTTGGAGAAGGGTTATATACTTTCTCCTTGCTCCTGCTTGCGAGGTGAATTCAGTCCCAGTCAGATCAGAGGATGACTTCTGCTGTCTAATCCATTCTGTAATTGTGAGTGTATTTCCTCAATTTATATCTTAATAAATTATGTTGCCCATTTAATAGACTCATGTGGATTGATCGTGATACAACTCTTGTCACCTGTGCCTCTAGTATCAGGATTGAGTTACATCTAATTGAGTTGTTGGTTAGATGGGCCCCATAGAAATCCCTAAACAATCCAAGCTGTTGTCAAGATGATAGGTTGCTCTCCACAAAATGAGAGCAAGGCTCCATTCCTGAAGACATCACTTACAACAATTCACTGAGGAAGGAGCTGTTGAGTTCGTGTCTTCACAGAGATTTCACCCCTAGGTTCTAGCATCTTAGGTATAGAAACATACTCAGCACCTTCTCAATAGACAAGCATAAACACCACTCTAAACACAAACCCTTTATCTACAATGGTATACTGCCTTCAAGATATGCTAGGGCAAAGGCAGCACAAATCTTGTGGGAGTAACCAACCAATAAATGCTTGGGTCCACTCCATGAGATTGCACACATACCAACCACTATTTTGATGACTAAAAACCTGAGACTATTTAGCCCATAATCTAATGAAAACCAAATAATATTAGTCTAAAAAAAAAAAGAGAAAAAATTAGTGATAAAATGACTCCTAACGATATTGTGCCATACTCATAGATCAGTATCTTGTTCAGCTATCATCACTTAAGTTTTCTCTTGCAGCAGAATGGGAACAAATACAGAGACCCAAACCCACACATGATTATTATGGAGAGAAGAGAGAGAGAGAGAGAGAGAGAGAGAGAGAGAGAGAGAGAGAGAGAGAGAGAGAGACCTTGATGCGATGTCTTCATCAAACAGGAACTCATAGAGACTGAAGCATCTGTGATGATGTTTTGTTTGTACTCTAATTTGCCTGAAGATCAGAGGACAGAGTCAGTCACTAGATTAAACATAGAGGCCAGGCAGTTGTGGCGCATACCTTTAATCCTAGCACTCAGGAGGCAGAGATCAGTCTGGATTTCTGAGTTCAAAGCCACCCTGGACTATGCAAAATTAATCCAGTCTATAAGAGAAACAGAGCCAGGTAGTGGTGGCACACACATTTAATCCCAATACTTGGGAGTCACATGCCTTTAATCCTAACACTAGGAAGACTGAGAGAAAAGTGATATGACTAAGCACAGAAAGGAAAATACGGCAGAAGGCGACAGGATTTCTGCACCCTTTCTGCTGAGGACTCAGAGGCATTCAGTATGAGATTTGTGGAGATAGGATCATCCCCTTTTGATTAAGGAGTTGCCAAGGTGAGAAGTGACTGTGGCTTCTTTCCTCTGATTTTTCAGCATTTACCCTGATATCTGGCTCTGGATTTTTTATTATAAGGACCGATTAGGATTAGTGTAACAAGCATCATGTACAAGATCTGCAAAGTAGGTAATTCAGTTGCCCGGCAAGTATGAAGACCTGAGTTTGTCTCCCAGAACCCACTTAAAAGGCCAGAGTAGTAGAGTATTGTCTGTGGTGGGGAGCAAAAACAGGACATCTTTGGGGCTCACTGGGCATGCATACACATGCATGGGTACCAATTCAAGCATTTGTTCCCTACACACACACACACACACACACACACACACTCACATGTACACATGTATATACATGTGCACAGTGCACTATAGATGAACCTCAAAATCAGCATGCTAGCAAATATATAAAAACAGAAAAAAGTAATGTGTTTATATGAAGTTCTAGGAAATTTCTAAATATGCAGGAAGACTGTCTAACTAAATCCTTCTACTTACTGATTCCCAAGATAACATGACTTTAAGTTGTGACCAAATCTCATACAGTTGTGCATTACAGATCAAAGACTTTTAGTGAGTATGTGTTATAGAATACAATATCAAGATTCATCAATTTTAATTTCAAAAACCCATGTACAAAGGGAAGATGCTAAAATTACCTGGACAATGGACTTAAAAGAGCATTCAGTTCCAATTGGAACATAAACATTTTGGGCTTTGATGTCTACTAGAAATTGTTCAAGAAATCAATTTAATTATTACAAGTAAGAATTATTTGAATAGTGATTTAGGTGCTAACAAGTAGACATCTTAAATGATGCTTAGGAAAATATCACTTGGTGTCTAGCCTGAGGCAGCATATTAGGCAATTCTAAAGAACCATGTAAACCAGAAGTTATTACAGTTCTAAAGAAAACTAGATAACATATCAGTTTCACCTGAAGGTATACAATTTGCTTTTTCCCTTCACCAAAATTCTCATACAGACTCCAGGACCAAGATAAAACAATACTATCCAGGAAAAATCTATAAATTCTTTTATCCTTCACCCACATTTTATATGCATCAAATATACTTCATAGTTCTAATGCATAATATACTACATATTATTTCATTTCATTTGGTCAGTATAACCTTAAATTATGTGTGTATAAGGGTGTCAAAAAGGATGAACAGATTTGTTTTCAGTACTCACATCAGGTGGCTCACAACTACTTTATTTTTGTTAATAGTACATATGTTAAACTATGGTAAACAAAATTACATCTGAATTGTATCTGAATTGTGAGGAAGGAAGAAGGTTTCACTCTGTTTTCTTGGGCTGTTTTCATTTAAATGTTTTAACCATGGTCTCTAGTATACATTATATCCTGTGTTATCTATTGTTATCTTATACTGTCTTTCATTACACTGTACCTGTTAAAGTGAGCAGTTCTGTATATTCCTTCTCTAGTCATATCACTTTGGGATTCATAACTTCACAAATTAGGCCATAGCTAAAGCAGTCATTGAAGGCATATTCTGAAAACATCATGAACTTTCAAAGCTACATTGCCATTTTGAGTAGAAATGAAACACATTCAAACTAAAACAGGACTGTTTTTGAAATCTAAATGATTGCATAAGAGAAAGCTAAATTTTAAAAGGGTAATCTAAAATGTTTCTCAAAGATCTTGAAAAAAAACATGGGATAGTTGCATAAAAGAGAGAAAAAATACTATTTGTTTATTGTAGCCTTGTGTAATATCATATAATGAGGTAGAATGCAATTTGCTCTCCTATAAACAGGGACAAATAATAGGATTCTACAGTGTCCTTTATACAATATGTATGGACTAGTATAATGATATATATTATGGCTTTTAAGTTTGCCTTAGAACATATAAGCTGTGTGGAAAAATCTAAGCAGTGTATAGTTAAGGTTTTCTTTTTTTTCCCAAAAAATTATTTGGTAGCAACAAAATTCCCATTAGATTCTTGCTGTGAAGCTTCTACTGTGGAAAGACAATAAGTGTATTTGAGGTTCTCACCCAAGTGTATTCAAGTACTCATTCAGTTGATGGAATGACTTAATTACTTGTCTTTCTTGTTGACTAAATTAGTGTTTAATCACAAGTTTTATGTTATTTTGCTCCATATGAAGGGAAGTCAATTCAAAATTTATTTCATATTTGATGTATATTCAAAGTGAATTTATAATCATTAGTATCATTGTGTAAAAAATAAATAGAAAAGTAAAATACCATGTCCTGTATTCCTTAACACTAATTAAAATGCAAATTATTGGTTTTAAAAGGTTTAAAGAGTGAAAACTTCCAGTGCTATTTTTTGGTTTTTGTTTTTGTTTGTTTTATCAGACAGGGTTTCTCTGTGTAGTTTTGGTGCCTGTCCTGTATCTCCCTCTGTAGACCAGACTGGCCTCAAACTCACAGAGATTCACCTGACTCTGACTCCCGAGTGCTGCGATTAAAAGCATGTGCCACCACTGCCCAGCCCCAGTGCTACTTTTATGCAAACATATTAATAGTTTTTGAAAAAGATAGTAGTGACCTATGACTCAAACTATATTTGATTTTAGAAGATTTGGTTAAAACCAATTAATCATTCTGTTAATATTTGGAAAGTGTTTAAAATTAACATATTGTTCAAACTTGTTACAATGTTTTGCATATCTACAGTAAACAATTACAGAAGTGGAAAATTGAAAACTAAAACCATCGATTCTTGCAACTGTATAAGTGGAAGAAAAAAATGACAAGTTGATTACTTAGTTAAACATAGATTAATGGCAAAAATGACAGCATACATCAGCTACCTTTTGTCCAGGACTTATTTTCTGTGTCATAAAATCCAATTGGAGTAGCTAATGAGGTATAAAGAAAGTGAAAGTAAACTGAAGACATTATCTTTTAAATGTCATGAAAAGTCAAAAAAGCCAAAGAGTAAAAATAAGCTGGTGCTCTTTGGGTAATTTATAAATCCTTCAATAGTTGGAGGTTGGCCAGAGGAACTACATCACTGGAGGTGGGCTTTGGAGATTTATAGCTTTTCCTCCCTGCTTCCTGGTCTTTTTCTGCTTACTATGGGCAGACCAGGTTGCTCTTCTATCTGAATGCCATGCCTTTTCCACCTTCATAGACCATATCCACTCTAGAACTGCAAGAAAAAATAAACCATTTTCCCCCAGTTTACTTTTGATTATAGTGTTTTATCAAAGCAAGAGAATGATACTAAGAAACTGGCACCAAGAAGGGTGTTGTTACAGACTTAATCATATCACTTTCATTCCTTTGGAATATTTTGTAGAAGACTGAAACTTTTGGCTGACGATTTGGAGAGTACTGTGGGCAGAGCTTAAAGTTTTAGAGAGAGACATGGACTCAGTCAGAACCTGAGCTGGTTGTTGGTGTAATTCACTCTGGAACTGTGAACTAAAATCAACTCTCCCCATGTTGCTTTAATTCATATGTTTTCTTTTCTTTTTTTTTTTTTTTTTTTTTTTTTTTTTTTTTTTATCACAGCAACACTATGAAATTAATACAAAGACACTTATAGGAGAGACTTCTACTTCTGGGAAGATGTAGGAGATAGCTATAGGTCTCTATTTCTAAGGAAGGCCACACTTGTATATCTCATATGTGAAATGAGCCCCAGAAGCCCAGCTGAGGAGAGCATAGCAACACCTCTGGTCCTCAGGAAGAAGGAATACAGCATCGAATTTGTTGGGCTTTACTAGGTTGTTCTGTGTGTCAGACAGGGAACTGCAGAAGCTGGTCACATAGAAGCTTTGATAAATATAGACAACAAACTTCACAACAAACGAGTACCTCCCAAAGGCAAAAGATCTTAATCAAGGTAGAACCCTTCAAATACATCTACTCTATGCCAGCAAACATTCAGAAGAAAAAAAAAAAAAACGTAATTGTGTAAGAAACAGTGGCCTTACTCTAACCCGTGTTGGCATAGACTATTACAATAGAGACCAAAATGCAGTTAAAATATCCACCATGAGGGCCCACAACTGTCTGTGGATGTTGTGCAGTGGTAGAGTGCTTTCAGCAAAAGCACTGAGTTTGATACCCAGCACTAGAGAAAACACATAAGCAAACAAACAAAATCCTTTAATCGCTGTGTTAGCTTTTGTAAACGTGAAACAAACCAACACGTACTTAGGAAGATAGACTCTCCAATTGAGGAATTGCCTCCAGCAGACATATATGTGCACACACCTGTGGTGCATTTCTTGATTGCTAATTGATGTAGGAAGGACCAGCTCATTGTGAATTGTGCCTTCCTTCTGATAAGAAGGGAGCAGAGCTTGCCAAGGGAAGCAAGCCTATAAATAGCATTCTTCAATGGTTACTGCTCCAAATCCCTGAGTTGAGTACCTGACTCAGTTGACCTTTATTACGCGTTATTGGTGTAAGATGAAATAAATCCTGTCCTCCCCATGTTCCTTTGGTCAGTGAAACAAAGCTAAGACAACTGAAACCAAATTAGGACAGAATTCGAACTACATATAGTTGTATAGCGCTATGGCTATGGGCCTATGGGAAGCAGGAAGAGTAAGGTGATAGTTAGAAAGAGAAATATCTTTATAACCATAGGTATTTGAATACTTGGACCATAGTTGGTGAAGTTTTTTCATAGAGTATGAACTTTGAAAAGACACAGTTGAAAACATACATATAATTAACTATATGGACTCAATACATTATATTTAGGAATATATGTGTACATACAAATATACATAATCATGCAATAACAATTGATGAAAAAAGGCCACAGATTTGGATCAGAGTGGGGAGAGATACATGGGAATGTTTGGAGTGAGGAAAGGGGAGGTAGAAGTATTGTAATTAAAATACAATATCAAAAAGAAACAATAACAAAGATATACAGTTTTGCTGGAGGAAAGCATAAGAGATAGACATTGAGCTTATAGGCTTATCTCATTTTCAGTTCACTCTCTCTGGTTGGTATTTGTGGTCCAAGATGGGAATTCTCAGCTTCTTTCTCCAGATGCCTGTTGGTATGCCCCTGTTGGGATGCCTTCCCTACCAATAAAGACTGTACCTCTAGAATCAAAGGCCAAAATAAACTCTTACTTCTTTAAGTCATATTTGGTCATGGTGTTTTATCATAGCAACAAAAAATTAATAAAATCATTTTAAAAAGTATAAGTAATTGAAAAGACAGAGAAAAATGATAATAATTGGCAAACTTCAAACTTTATCAATAATTACATTGAATTCAATGTTGTCAATATACAACTAAATTTAAAAAAATACAAAGTATTTGGATTTAGTAGCTATTTAAAAAACATCTTAATGGAAATATATGGCTTCTCATATTGATTTAAAGTAACTATACAACATTGAGAATTCAATTATAATGTAAGTCTTTGGTCTGTTGTTTCAAATATCCAACATTTCTGCAAATAAGTTTATGAGTTATCAGTTAAGCCATGATTCTTAGTATTTGTGATGGTTTGAATGAGAGTAACTCCATAGGCTCATATGTTTGAATACTTGAGCTCCAGTTCTTGGAACTATTTGGGATGTATTAGAAGTTGTGTCCTTATTGGAGGAGGTATGCCATTGAAGTAAGGCTTTCAGATTTCAAAAGCCTGTACCATTCCGAATTAGCTCTCTCTGCCTCCAACGTTCACATAACAATAAAAGCTCTGAGCTAATTTGTGCCATGCATGCTCTCCTATTGCCATGCTCTCCGCAAAGATGGTCATTGATTCAAACTCTCTGAAACTGTAAGCTAAAAAAAAACCTCTTCTTTAAGTTGCCTTGATCATTTTTTGTCACAACAATAGACAACTAATTAGCATTCTACTAAATAATGTATTGTAATTTTTTAAAGAATAAAGGTTACATTAGAACAGCACACAACACTTTGTTACCATTTCTTGCAGTTAATTTTGATAATGTGAGAAAATACTAACTAAATGTGTTGCCATAGATCTGTAATATAGCTTGGAATCTGATACAGCCATCCACACCACATTGTTCTTTTAGTACTCTTACTGCAGTCACATATGTGCCATTTAAAATATTTTTTTCTCAAGATGAAAAAGTAGCAGCAGAATATCCTCATTAACATTATTCAAGTGATTTAGGAATCAATATTACAATTCACATACATTGAATAATATGTATAAAGGTAAAAATCACTGGTGAAAGAATAACAGAAGTATAGGACAGCATATTCCATAATGATGGACTCAATAAGATTTCAGTTTCTTCAAACTGAACATATAAATTCCAATGAAGATTAAAATCCCAGGAAATTTTTTGTAGATATCAACAAACAGATTCTACAATTCTGTTATAGAAACAAAAATTGAGCCGGGCAGTGGTGGCACACGCCTTTAATCCCAGCACTCGGGAGGCAGAGGCAGGCAGATCTCTGTGAATTCGAGGCCAGCCTGGGCTACCAAGTGAGTCCCAGGAGGCGCAAAGCTACACAGAGAAACCCTGTCTCGAAAAACCAAAAAAAAAAAGGAAAAAAAAAAAAAGAAACAAAAATTGAAGAATATGAATCACAATATGTAAAGGCTAGAACAAAGATATACAACATATACTATCTGACTTTGGAACTTCCTATACATTCCAGCACAGTAAACAAATAGTGATACATTAGAAAAAAAAACAGAGCAATAGAAGGAAAATAGTAGGCCAGCATGGCAGCCATACCCATATTCCCAGTACATATGAAATTGAAATAGAAGTGTTGTAAGTTTGAGACCAGTGTGGTCTGCATAGCAAGACCCCACTAACGTAGGCCACCCAGGAAAGAGTCTGTATACATTTAATCAACTGACAACTGTTGAGAAACATAAACAAAAAAATTAAGGTAAAATTAGTTTTTTTTAAAAGTTGTCCCAAGTAACTAGACAACTACATTTGAAAATGTGAATCTGGACAGAGAACATGCATTTCATGAAAATAAACTCAAAGGTGTGAGTCATTCAAATGTGTAAGTAAAATTGTGAAATCTTGTAGAGATCATATAGGAGATAATTTAGACGACTATGGATTCACTTCTGCATATTTTGGCTATTGGAGACATATACATGAAAAAACTAAGCTGGATATTTGTTAGAATTTAAATTTTTTGTCATCAAAAAACACTGTTTTCTGCAGTGATGTCCCCTCTGATAGGTTATCTAATCCTATGTTGTCAGTCCTAAGCACATGTACATATAAGGAACACTAAATGAGAATGTGTGTGTGTGTGTGTGTGTGTGTGTGTGTGTCTATGTGTACATTTAACAAAAATAAGGTATAACTTTGAAAAGGAATGGTAAATTTAGTTTGGAGAGAGGAACAAGAGGGTGAGAGTGATATAAATACAGTACTCATATACTCAATTTTCAAAAAGTATTCTTAAAATCAAAAAGTATTCTGCCAAGAGAATGAAACAAATACCAGATATTGTAGAGATATTTTCAAGAGACATATTCATGGTATTTACTGTAAAATTAAATAATATCAAAGCCTCAAACAGACAACTCACCAAAGAAGACATACAAAAGGAAAAATGAAATTATAAAGATGTGTTTTATGTCATATTTCACACAAGAAAACAGTTGGAATGACAGTTAGATACTTCAAACTGTCCATCAAGAGGATAGAAACCCCTAAGCTTCTATACCTAAGAAGGGATACTGCCATCACTTCCCATGGGAGGACAAATTATCATGGCCACTTTGTAGGATGGTTTGACAGTATATCACAAAACGGACATGATTGCAGAACTATCAAGCAATACAGTATTTGTTAATCATATGCTTACATAAAATCTTCACACAGATATTAAAACAACTTTCTTAATAACTGTCATGAGCCAAGATAATGCTCCAACAATGGAGCATTATTTAGTGTTAAAATATAACATAAAGGAACTTAAATTTTGTCTGAAAAAGTGATGTTTTATAACTGTTTCTTACCTTTCCTAATGCTGTGAACCTTTAACATAGGTGTTCATGGTTGCAGTGACCACAACCATAAAAACTTTTAATTGTTACTTCATAACTCTAATTTTGCTATTGTCATAAATTGTCATGTAAATATCTGTGTTTTCCAGTGGTCTTATATAACCCTTTGAAAGGGTAATTTGACAACCAAAGGGGTTGCAACCAACAGGTTGAAAACCACTCTTCTATTATTCCAACAATAATATTTTCAAAGGAAATAGTTTGGAGGTATTGGAAAGGTCCATGAATCCAAGGAGAACAAGAAGATGAGAAAAATAATCAAAGAAAAGATTTACATGCATGGTATTTAATAGTGAATTCTTGTCACTGTACATGTTTTCAATCACATTGAACTCAACAGTCTTTGGAAGGTAAAGGCATACTGGTATAATCCACCAGTTACAGCACCATGACACTCAAGCATCAGAAGGTAATAGAGAATGGTAGGCTCCATGAGAACAGGAAGAACATGAGACATCTATAGTTTCAGATTTGCTGTAAAATTAAGACTGCTCACGAGGACTTGTCTTTAATTTATCAAGGCTACTTCTGATGTACTCAATCTTCAAAGGTCATGGTTGAACAGAATATATAATCATTGACTGTTGACTTTTTTTTAAAGCATTCTGTTTATCTTCTGTTTTATGTAGTCCTTTGGGCGGACTGTTTCTTGGGACTGCCACTTGCCTTAGACTGTTTTCTGTTTGTGAAAACATGCTTGGGAGATCACAACTAATTAATGATGGTTATGAAATGAAATATTTTTTGGCTGTTCCCTCATTAATACAGTGAGTACTAAATAAATAAATACATATGATGGAAGAATTGTTCCAAGACATATGTAATTCTAAGCTTGCTTCCAAGTGAAGTAAGATGTTTATCCTGGTCATTAATTGACTTTTAGTAGCTACTCTGAATTTTTGTATCCTTCTTATCAGACTCACCTCGCCTTCTTCCACCTTTCCCAAAACTGTCACCTAAGTGCTGTGGATGATTGATTGATAAATAAAACACTGATTGGCCAGTAGCCAGGCAGGAAGTATAGGTGGGACTAGCAGAGAGGAGAATTGAGAGAAGAGGAAGTTGGAGAGGAGAAGACGCCAGCCTGCTGTCCAAAGAGCATCATGTAAAGGCAGCAGATAAAGCCACAAAACATGTGGCAACATATAGATTAACAGAAATGGGCTGAGTTTAAGAGTAAGAGCTAGACAATAGTAGGCCTGAGCTAATGGCCGAACAGTTTAAATAATATAAGCATCTGTATGTTTATTTTATAAGTGGGCTACAGGACTGCCAGGGCTTGGCGGGACCCAGAGAGAAAAACTCTAGCTACAACCTTGACTGTGTAATATAACCCAACATTGAAATTCAACGAAAAAACATCTGTTCACACATATTGGGAGATAGTTTTAAAAGATAGCAAAATAAAATTACTGATAGTTCTCCAATATGTGACAAAATGTAGTCTTAGCACTGAAGTCATTATTAAAACAGTAAAAGAATGACAAATATACAGGTATAAAAATCAAAAGTAGAGACATATACCATTTCTGACATTTTATTAGGACCACTGAGTGTATCTGAGACCTTTATGAAATATGAAACTTTTCTAATAACTTCATGGACCTTGGTAAATTTGAAGCACAGGAGAGTGAGGGTTATCCAGGTCTGCGCTTAAATCTTTCATTTTTAATTTGTAGCATGCCTGTCAGATTGACTGCAAGTTCTCATCTGTTCTGAGGGAACATCACTTACACAAAAGGGAACTATGAAAGTTATAAAATGGCTTCATTTTGCATTTTTGAAATGATCTAGCATATGTGACATTTTCTAAAGGGACATGCCAGAGCCCCTTAAGACAAACAGGCTAAAATGACCAGATTTGAAGTATGGGCCAGATTTTGTTCCCCGACTTACTTTTGGAAACTTTAGTTCCAGTTCCCATGACTGTTACTGCATTTGGATAAAGTAACTTTAACAATTCAATTAAATTAATTCACATCCTATTAATGGGCTTCATTTCAGTCTTTTTTTTTTTTTTTTTTTCCTTTTACCGATGTGAAGATGGAACATTTTCTTGTTGCTGTTGTTGAGACAGAGTAGATCATCCCTGGATTGTCCAGAACTTACAATATGGTTCAGGCTGGTCTCAAACTCACAGATATGCATGCCCACATCTCTCAGGAGCTGAGAATAAAGTTGTGTACCTCAACATCCATCAGAAGAAGAAACTTTTAAAACAAAGACACCAGCATTCACATACAATGGTCTGGACCCTCTCTCATTGATCACTAATTTAAGAAAATGCCTTGCAACTGGATCTTATGGATGTTTCTTCTGTTCTCAATTGAGTCTTCTTCCTCTCTCATGAATCTAGCTTGTGTCAAGTTGACATAAAACCAACCAGTACAGGCAGAGATTAAAAAATATATATAACAGGCTAACTCCCAGTGTTTCTACCATAAACCATGGCCCAGAAATTTCACACTGGTTGTACACAAAGGTAACAACATATAAGTGTATATAGGCCATTTGCTTATGACTCTTTCAAGGTGAGATTTGTTGTAGTAGGTTGTGCATCATTAATTGAATGTACATTGAATTTGGATGGGCATGTAACCATTGAATACTGAACAGCAGTTGAAGCCACATATGTGACTGAGTCTTTAAAAACTTTAAATAAGTAACAAAATAGATGAAAATTATTGTGAAATTTACCATGCAGTTAAATTATGTAAATTAAATTACAGCACTGAATTTCAATGTCTATTTCAACAGAACATATGTAGAAATTATTTCCACATTCAACATTATAAAATGACTATGCAGTACATGATAGAGTCAAATGGAATTAAACAAAAAATAAATAATATGAATAAATTTGTTTCAAAAAGAGTTTTGTAATGTTAATCATCACAAAACGACTGTCAGCAGGATGATTGCCACAAGCTGAGTATTATAACTGCACACACTGAGCCTAGACTCCTATTTTAAAATCATACTTCACTAATAATAAAATACATGCAAAGAAAGCCTTAGTAGAAACCTTAGACAATTTAGCTGATCACAGAAATAAAGACATAATAAACTCAATACTAAAGACAACCAATTATTTGTATGTATATGAATGACACAGTGTATCAGAAGCAAAATGATAGAAAATAAGCTCAAGAATATAATAGTAGTAACTTCTCAACAGTTACTATTTATAAAGTCTCTGCTGAACATATCTGAAAAACCATGTAGGATCGTGGGACTGCTAATTTTTGAAGAAAGCACATCTGTTATTCGTGCCATTTTTTTTTTCTGTCCGATGGGACCTAGGCAGTTGGATCTAAGTCACTGGTAGTGTTTCTGGATGTAGATGTCTGGCTTTCCCCTTCTTATGGGTTATTTTGATCAGTTTCTGGTTACTCCAAATTGTCAGCATGCCGAACAGCTGAGCAGTGCTTCGGGTTGAATCTGGTGGCATCTCATTGTTCATGTTTGAATGGGTGTCAGAGCAGTCTTGGGTCAACTAGGGCTTGATGAAGTCTCTGAGTCCAGGAAGAGACCTCTTGTAATTCAAAGGACTCTAACCTCTAAAATGTAGGTATGTAGGGGTGAGGTCCAGGACACATCCTCAGGTAGCAGGCATGGCAACAGCCATCCGGAGTCTCTATCTGGAGAGAAGTGGTAGTGAGCAGGCCACAGAGTTCTCAGGTGAGGTCCAAACAATGAAATTCAAATGTCTGAGAAATAGGGATTTTTGAATTTTTTCAACATCCTTATCCTTCACGAAGATGGAAATTAAAACTATTTTATTTCTTTTACAGAAATATGTAATTACATATTTTCTCCTCCCCTTCTCTCTTTCTAAGCACTTCCATATACCTCTTTCTCTCTTTCAAGTTTATGACATTTTCATTAACTATTGTTATACATACATATTCCTGAATATGTATATTCCTGAATAAATAAATACAACCTGCTCCGTAACTTCAATGCTATTTGTATGTATGTTTTCAAAGCTTTTAATTTGGTACTGGGTAATCAACTGATGTGGTCTTTCCTGGGGAAGACTATTTCTCCTGCTCTCAGTGTTTCTTAGTCGTCTCTAGCTCTTTGTGTAGGGTCGAGGCTTTATGTCTTTTCCCCCAGCCACTTTAGCATGTCTCTTGTTGTTGCCCTTTTTCAACTCAGAATTAGGCAGTCATATTTGTGAGGCTTTATGGGTGTAGCTTGTGACAACCAGGGGACACACAAACTCAGAACAAACTCCCTGATCCTCAGGTTCTGACAATCTTCTTAAGTATAGTAATAGTACTGTAGATGTGTCCACGTCGTCTGGCATCGACAACTGTGCAGTTTGACTGGTTGAGGTTTTCTCTAATGGTTTCTGTGTTTTGCAAAGACAAGTTTCCTTGGTGAAGGGTGAGAACTACCCTTATCTGTTGAGATGAGGACAAATAATGATAGATTGACCATAAATTCCAGTGAATTATTTAACACTCAATTGTATGTGGTCAACACATATTGGATTCAGTGGGATTAAAAGAAAAGAGGACCCAATGTTTTGTTGTTGCAGAAGGGGTGAATCTGAGAAAAAAAATTAAGAAGGGATGTATATTATCAAAATGCTTTGTATGAAATTTTCAAACAACTGATAAAACTAAAAATATAATAGAAATTGAAAGAATCAGTAAAATAATAATGAAGGAACTATCATAAATATCAAATCCATATGTCATAGTGTCTGGTGTACTAATATTAGGAAAAATACTAAAGATATTATCAACAGACAGGAAGAATGAGCAACTTTCTCAACTGTCTTTTTATACATTCAATACTTAAGATTCCCATAAAGTCATACACTGACAGAAGTGCCCTCTCTTCTTCCAAGATCCCACCTCTCTAGTCCTTGAACTGTGCCTAAAATATAGGAAAATTCCATCACTGCAGAGAATAATCTGGATAAAGAACAACAGAGAGAGATAGACTTACTCAATTGGTTAGAAAACGATAATTTTTTTAATAGAAATATGGCCTAAGAGAAAAGAGACATTCTTAAAAATTGTTAATTTCTCTAAATCTAAGCTTAGGTATATGAGTGGAACATGGTGTTCTGTTTTGATCCCTATTTTGTATTTCCTCTTGTTCGTAAAAAAGCATATTCTGTAAACTTGTGTCCTCGTCATTCAAAAGAAGAGCACCTGTGGCATCTCTTTTATTGTTCCACATTAGGATTCAGACTCTACGCCTGCTTAAATTCTAAACTCCTGTTACAATGCTTCTAGTTCTTGATTCAGGAGCTAGGTGGCCTGATCACAGGTATCATGGATGTAGATGTCCCAGTGACATGGAAATAATGTCACTTCACAAGTGCACTGCTCCTCCCTGTCTATTCAAGAATGACAAAATCCATTTGTCTTCACACATGCAGAGATGCCAGGCAATTTGCGTCTATCATAAGCTCCATAGTCATAAAATTGCAAGACAATAGATAAATCAATCTAGGATTTTTTTCACTTTCCATATGATTGCTATTTGACGGAGAATAGGGAGAAAAAGTGAATAGCATCAGCTTATAAGGTAAAATAAATTACTTTGAATGATCTGTATTAGAATATAAATATCTTCTCAGTTACAGTGACAAATTCAACAGTATGCGGTTACAAGCCTTTGGCCATCACTTGCTTTTGTTGCTATGGCTATAGTTTCTCTGGCATACGGTAAATACTTCAGTAAGAATGAAAAAAAAAATAGTTAAAGTGCTTGTATTAAGTGCACTCACAGAGAAACATGAAAACCAAACAGTATATTAGCTGGGCAAAAGCTGTGTGGCAAGGCCAGGTTGCTGGGATTCAAAGCTGAGATCTGTGTCTTATTCATTCTGTGGATGGAAAATAATATCTAATCAGCAAATTCCTCATTTTTCTGTTATATAATGATGAATGAAATGTGTACTGAATGAACTTACCTGCTTTTAATATTAAAGCAATAAATATATGTAAAGTTCTTAGTCCCCAGCACAGTGTAAAACTTAGTAAATGTTATCTAATGTTTATATGTTTATCACATATATGTAAATATACATATGAAAGTATACTGTTAAATTAAGATTTGGAAAATGTGGAAGCCTTAGGATGAATTACCTAGATCAAAACTGTCTCATTTCTTTCAATCTATTTAGTTCTATGTTTAGCTTCTATTTATGACTTTACATTTAATATGTGAAAAACAAGAACATTAGTACAGGTACTGTGGAGATGGCTTATTTGAGAGCATTGGCTGCTCTCTCAGAGGACCTGCATTTGATTCCCAGCACCCACATAGTGTCTTGTAACAACATGTAACTCAAGCTCCAGGGGATTTGACACAATCTTCTGCCTTTAAAAGGCACCAGGCATATGCACGGTATATAGGTTTACATGCAGACGAAACACTCATACACTACATTAAAAATGAATAAATCTTTTAAAAATATCAGTATATCATAAACAAATAAGTACTTACATAAAGATGGTAACAGAAAGAAATTGCCTCAATCCCTATCCTCAGTAAATCTGTACACTACATGAGTTGTACATATTTCATACTTTCCAAAGACAAAGGCAAGAAATCAGGGGTGCCAACTTTTCCTCATTCTGAAATCCTGTCATTTGTGCCATCTGTAAAGCTAAGGTTCAATTTGTCACTCGGGGAGAATTGTTGATTCTTTTTGTGTGTTCAGTCTTCCTTTTAAAATTCTGTATAATGCTTTCTCCCTTGCAGTCAAAAGAAACGGTTCTAAATGTCGAAGCGCTGCTAAGACACAGCTACTGGAATTTTGTATGGATCACAGCGTTTGAGGCGTTTGTTCAGCTGTCTGCTGAATGCTCTGAAACTAATGCTCAGTCTATATTAATGTCTCAGTCCCGGGAAGCTTCAGCCTGTTCTCTACTATAATTAATCTTGCAGGTACTGCCTTGACATTATTGGTTCACCAACAGAGCAGAACTGCCTCAGCCATCAATAATAATTCAAGACATTAGGATGAAGCCTATGCATGGGCCAGGGAGGGAGCCAAATGTGTGAAGCATCCCCCACTCCTCTCCAGCGGAAGGGAAAAATCTACAATTGAAACTAGTTGTTTTGGTGGCTGGATAATTTGTAATGGAGGGGTCTTGGTGTTACTAATTGTTTTGCTTTATGCTTTTCTCCAAATGTAGCCACTGCTTGGCACAATGGGAGTGATTGTCTGTTTACTGAATCTTAATATTGAGGCTGTTACAAATTGTCTTTCACAGATGGTGGGAGCGTTTCAGATCGAGAGAGGCAGGGAATTTATTACTCAATATTTCTGTATTACTGATTGGGACGTGAGGAGCATAGCCAATCCTTCCTGCTGCAGACTTTGCTGCATAGATTTTTCCCTCTGTAAAATGATAGCTGGCTCTAGACATTTTCTCATTTTGTATAGATAGCAGCTGTGCAATTTCAAGCAGAATGTTTGCTTTGATCCCCCTTCCTTTAATTGAAATTCGCAATTATGAGATTTGTTTCTTTTATGTTTGCGAGTTTATTGGTTTAATCTACAAAATGTGCTGTCTTGCTGTCTTACACAGTTAAAGGCTATAGCACAGTTGGGACTTAAATGACAAACAGTGGAGGGAGGAGCTTACTTTCTTTTCTCTTTTTTGTTGGTTATAGAAATAACGTGGCAGATACCCTTCCCTGAGTTAGAACGCTGTGTGACAAACGTGTGAATGATCATTCCATACATTCTCTAACAGTGTTTCTGACATGTATATATGTATGTTTCTACAGATATATGTACACAAGTATGTTTTTATTGTGCATATGCCCCAAATCAATCTAGTCTGGAACTTACCGCCTCCCTTGTTTTCACTCAGTATGTGTACCAGGACATATTTGAATTTTTGAACAGAAATGAATATTTTCAATGTTTTTGGAAGGGGAGTAATTTATTTCCTTTGTTTAAACCAGATGTATGTGATAGGTGTAGTCTGATACTGATGGAGGGCCTCAGTTATTAGGTATATTATTAGGGGAGAGCTGTGTGTGTGTGTGTGTGTGTGTGTGTGTGTGTGTGTGTGTGTGTGTGTGTGTACATGCACACAGTAGGTGCAGGATGAAGACCCTGGGCTGCAAGTTGCATAGTGAAAAGAAGTGTATGTGTGTAGATCAAGTCAAGTCGATTCCCTAATTGCTAAATTTTTCCCTATGCTTTCCTGCTTCAGTTTACTTTTAGGAATTTTTATTTGTTTGTTTTGTTTTCAAGACGATTCTATGCTGAATTCTAGATTATGTGAAACAATTTAAATGGCCATCTAGGGTTTATTTTCCAAGCATCCTCATTTTTATGAGGTGGAAGACAGAGGTAGCACCTTCCTCCCATATCAGTCATTAACTGAGATAATGCCCTAAAAGCTTGTCTAGAGGCAAATCGTTGGAGGCATTTTTTAAGTAAAGTTCCTTTTCCCAGATAACTCTAACTTGCATCAATTTGACAAATCCTATGCAGTACAAAAGACTAGTCAAAGTGCAGGTAGTAAGTGTTCTCGGAGTGCTCAGACCCAAGTGGTACACCTATATTAACCCCTTTCCTCAAGGCTCAGGGAACATTGTTGAAGAGGGGCGGAAAGATTCTCAGAATCAGAGGGAGAGGGTAACTTCTAAGTACAGAGTTGCTCTACATGAGAGTCATTTTACTCTAACTCACAGTCTATGGCTGCCTACATAAGACATGTAAAAGATCAGCCAGGCCACATTCAGGCACTGGTGGGGAAAGCATTCACAATGCTAATGCTCAGGGAATATAGCATAAGAGAAGGTAGAAAGATAGAAAGTTTTCTTCCTCTGTGAGATGGTGTCTGCTAGGAATCTCACCTAAATGTGGCCGCCTAAATATGACCTGAACAAGGAATCCACCAGACACTGATAATTATGCTAATGTGACATGGGAAAGCTCAGGAGGCCTCAATTCTAGACAAAGAACTACAGACAACTAGAGAATGATGAAAGCATGAGAAGGAATCTTCTCAGGAAAAACCAATTGAGCATCCATTACCAAATGTTCAGTCCTGAAAACATACATACAAATAACACTATAGAGACTGGACAGGTTGTACTTATATATTTAAGAACACACACACACACACACACACACACACACACACATGTTTGTATTTTTGTATGTATATATGTATGTATCTCATCATGATTTAAGAAAAAGTGACCATGCATTTTAATGCAAGCAAGGGAGAGGAGTACTTGACAGGGGTTGGGGGGCAGAGAAGGAGGTAATGTTATTTATATTATATATACTCATAAAACGAAGTAATAACTTCATTTGCCCCTCTAAATAATTGTTCCCCTTGGGTTGGAAGATGATGAGTTTCCATGGAGTTCTTTCATACACCCTTAATTTGATTAACCTTTCCTCAGTACATTGTTTCTCAATTCCCACCTCCTCCCCCCCCATGCATGAACTTTTCCATACACCCATTCTGCTTTCTCAACTTCCTTTTGTGGATTTTCATAAAGGGAAGATTTATTTTAGCTCATGGTTCCAGAGACTTTGTTTTAATCAGCTGGTGTCATTGTTGTGAGGCCTGTAGTAGTGGAGAAACATGACAGAAGGTCATGATAGAGGAAGGTTGACCACCTCAGCACTGCCAGGAAGTAGAGAGGTACAGAAATAAGCTTTCTATTTGATTTTTTGCTTAATTCTCAACTAGGTTTTAATTTTAGATCTCTCTTATATACTTTTACATCGCAATCTATGTGATTTTAGGGCCTATGTATTTTTTTCACAAATCTAAAACAAAGTACTTCTGAATTTCACCTGTTCTTCATTCTACTGTTGGCGCTCTGCTTACATGCAAAATTCTCTCATTGCAGCCATGTGTCTGATTTCCTCTTCAGATCTTTGGAGATGAGAGGATGATGAGTGTCTCTAATTTTGACTCTTCTGTCATTCATCAAATAGTATTTTATTGAATTTATTGAATTCATCAAATAGAATTTTATTGAATGGAATTGAATACTAATTTCCATTATTATTGTAGAATGATTCTTGGGACATTTTCCACATCCTTTAATAATATTTTACAAGAGGTAGCTGGGTGGTGGTGGCTCCCAGCACTTGGGAGGTAGATGCTGGCAGATCTCCAAGTTTGAGGCCAGCAGAGTGAGTTCCAGGACAGCCGGGGCTACACAGAGATACACAGAATCAAAAACCAAATGAAAACAACAACAAAAGTGTTATCTTTGGTTTGTTCTTTTTATGCTCTTTTATTTCTTTGTTTTTGTTTTTGTGTTTTTTTTTTTTTTTTACTATAATATGGTTCCCTGATTTTACACTTGGCGTGATTTTCAGGTTTACTAAATGTATGCTGGATATGCCTGTGTAGATCTGTTTGTCTCTGCTTTGGCATGTTCAGTTGAAATAGAGATAATTGGAGTTTTCCGATTCAGGTTGAATGCATGTGCCCACCTTTCTCTAGTCTCAGTGTGGCGGTAAAGTCAGCTGCATTTCAGTTTGGTTAAAGGGCTTGACCCACAGCTCTCCCATCTGAAATTTTATTAAGTTCTTCAAGACCATTTTTTATTCCATCTTCCAGGAGAAAGCTTTATTTCCCAAGAGAAATACCACTGCTTTAAATCATTTTCTCAATCCACCAAGGCTTTGCTTGCATCAAAAGCCATCTCAAGTGTGTCCATGCTTGATTTCAACTTCCTCCTTGCATTTTCTTTCTTTCTTTCTTCTTCTTTTTTTTTTCATCCCCAGACTATGTGAGGAAGATGGATTTGATTGAAAAATTGTGTGTGCCAAGGAAGACTATTCTATCTTAGATTTCATGTGATCCTTTTTTTTTCCATCTTCACTTAGCGGTAGACATGAATTGTGACTATTTATGATTCTGTTTTCTTTCTTTCCACTTTGGAGAAGTCAGAATCCAAAGCTCTAATGACAAAGGAAGTTGATTTTCATGGACAAGGTAAGGTTTTTCCTAGGGTCCTTACATAAACCCTCATTTTTCCTTTCTTTGGACATAGGCATCAATAAAAAGTTTTGTGCAGTTAAATTTACAAAACAAAGATGAATGTAGTTTCCCAACCATACCCTGCCACTGATATTTTTAATGGACCAAGAAGGTGACATAGTTAGGAATATAATTACACTGAAGTGTGTGTGTGTGTGTGTGTGTGTGTGTGTGTGTGTGTGTGCGCGCGCGCGCGCGTTTGCGCGCATGCGTGTGCATGTGTGTGCAGTAAAAGTTAGTGAAAAAGGATGCTGTGATAGCCTCTTATATATACCCCTGAGATGTATCTCTTAGAAATACCACTGAGATCACTTTGTGTTGGCTATCTATTGCGGGACAAGAAGCATATACTTAAGTATAATTAGTATATCCGGTAAGACTCCATAGCAGAAAACTATTGTTTGTTCCTTTGTAAGTAGTGTCAGTTGGATATCTTCTTCTTGGTCAGGGATAGGAATCCATGTCTACTTATTCTTTGAGCACTAGGAACAGATCCGTTTGGACCTGTGTTGTCCCTGTCATGTTGTCTCTCTGAGTTCTCTGGGAGTTCCTATGTGTGCCAGTCCTGACGTGACTGGAAGACAATGTTTCCTTGATGGTATCCCTCCTCTCTGGATCTTCCAGTCTTTCTGGCTCTTCTTCTGCTGAGATCCCTGGGCTCTGAGCACAGGGCTTTGACAAAGACTTCCCCTTTAAGAATGAGTGTTCCAAAGTGACTGTCTACACACATTCTCCAGTTCAATGTCTCTGTGCTAGCTCCCAATTACTTCAAGAAGATTCTCTGATGATGGCCTGTCATCAATCTTAATGTTGGTTGAATTCATGAAAAATGAAACATTGAATTTGGACAGAAGCAAAACTACAAGTATGTATATCTTTTCACCTTCACCCACTCCCACCTTTCTGATGAACCTGGTTGGTAGTAGAACTTCGTTAAAGCATATCAAAAATCAGAGAAAACAGAAACAAAACACACAAAAAAGAGATTTGAATTGTATTCAATATGCTTTGATCCTTATCAGTCTGTAAACTAATTATTAGAACTGGAGATTACATGAAAACTGAATAAATAAATGAGATTTTTTTTGTTCAATTGAACTTTCACATAATTTGGAATAAATTATATATATATATATATATATATATATATACATCTATGTATATACATCTATGTATATATTTATGTGATACATGGATTATAATATGTACTAAACATTTTTCAAAAAGAAAAGATATGGAAGCAGTATGACTCTTCCTCCCCCTCTTCTGAGGCATTCCCAAAGCGCCACATAATATTTGGCTGTAGGTTTCTGCATCTGTTCCCAACAGCTGTTGGAGGAAGCCTCACCAATGACAATTAGCTATGAGTATAGCAGAATGTCATTAGTAATTATTTCACTGACCCCCCCCATTCTTGTTTGGTTCTACCTTAGATCTCTGAGCTGTCCAACTTCTAGTTCCTAATCATCCATGGAGTACCAGGAATGGGCTGCCTCTCATGGCATGGGCCTTAAGTTAGACCAGTAATTGCATGGCCATGACATTCTGTCAATGTAATATACTATATAAGCAAACTGAAAGAAAAAAAAAAAACCACATGATCATTTCATTAGATGCTGAAAAGACCTTTGACAAAACCCAACAACCGTTCATGATAAAGGTCTTGGAGAGATCAGGAATACAAGGAACATGCCTAAACATAATAAAGGCAATTTACTGCAAGCCAACAGCCAAAATCAAATTAAATGGAGAGAAACTCAAAGCGATTCCACTAAAATCAGGAACAAGACAATGCTGTCTTCTCTCCCCATATTTATTCAATATAGTACTTGAAGTTCTAGTTATAGCAATAAGGCAACAAAAGGAGATCAAGGGGATACAAATTGGAAAGGAAGAAGTCAAGCTTTCACTATTTGCAGATGATATGATAGTACACATAAGTGACCCCCAAAATTCTACCAGGAGACTCCTACGGCAGATACACACCTTCAGTAATATGCCGGTATACAAGATAAACTAAAAAAAATCAGTAGCCCTCCTATACACAAATGATAAAAGAACTGAGAAAGAAATCAGAGAAACATTACCCTTTACAATACAATTACAAGAATTAAGTAATTCTTAACAAGTATAGCACTAAAGGTATAAGGTTTTCTTAGATAAAATTTTTAAAAACAGAATACATGAAGATTTTTTTCTGACTTATAGTTTCCATTATTTTCTGAATTAATCACTTTTCACAAGTTTCTTTGGTGCCATAAATTCAGTATTCTCATCAAATGTGAATAAGCTTCACAGAAAAAGGTTTATGTAAAAACTATGTTCATATATAAAAATCAGAGGAATTACCACATATGTACGGATATAAACGTGAATTTCCATATTCTTTATCTATATAGGAAGGGACCCTAGAAAATATTATCATAGATTTAATTGACATTGAAATTTATCACATATGTTTAAACAAGAATTAAGTAGAAAAAATAGATGCATTTTTTATCTTTGAAAGATAATAACAGGAATACATATGAGAACACTTATCTATTCTTTTTAATTGGCCCATTTGTAAAATCCAAGCTTCACGTCTATGGAAAGTTTCTCATTTGTTTCTTGTCTAGTTTGATTCCCCATTTTATTGAATGTCTCTTTAGTAGATAGTTACTGAAGTGACAGAATACTTAAGAAACAAAACAATCACATTTAAAGTAAAGTATAATTATCTTAGCTTATAACTGAATGAACAAAAGGCAGTGGAATTTCATATTCAGAATCATTTTTCAAGTATTTTGAATTTGTAAGTTAAATTTTACCTAATCATTTAATTTGTAAAAACTTAAGTTATTTTTCACAAGTAATTGATTCTCTTTGTTGTTCTTTTTCTAATATTTAAACTAGGTATTTAAATACTGTATTACATACTCAAAATACTTTCTAAAATATTTAGTCATTGTCAGTTGATATATTAAAACACATGATGTAATAATGTATTTTCTTTTTTTTATTTTATATAAGAGATTTTACATATCACTTTACATTTTACATATCAGCCACGGATTCCCCTGTACTCCCTTCTCCCACCGCCAGCCTTCCCCCCCAAATCTACCCCCTATTCCCACCTACTCTGGTGATCAGATAGCCAAATACCCTAACTGTCATGATAGAACTCTCATCCAGTGACTGATGGAAGCAAATGCAGAGATTCACAGCCAAGCCCCAGGTGGAGCTCCAGGAGTCCAATCAATGAGAGAGAGGAGAGAATCTATGAGTAATAATGTATTTTCTAAGACTTCATTCAATATATTGCATAAATATTTACTGAATGAGTATTACACAGTAGTTAAATAACAGAATACAATATCATTGATACCTTGAAGTAATTTATTATTATAAGCTTATATGTGAGGAATAGCTTAGCTCAAATCTGTCTACAGACAACAAAACATATTTAAAAAGGACTTAGCTTTTCTTGATACACAACTCTTAGTTGAGAGTCAAATCAGAACATCTGTGATCACCTACACAGATCCTAGCCCCTCACAAGATTGAAGCTATTGCTATTCCCTATTGGTAAAATTATTATGGCCACTGAATGTAGTTAAAAGGGAGATTTATTTAGTGAGTAACTTACAAAAAAGGGAAAAGTAGGTCGTGGGGTCTAGAGAAGGTGTATCGAAGTCCAGTGGTGTTCTCTGGAGCTCTGCTTAGTCATCCTCCACCATCTAGGGTTCAGGAACAGAGCAAGCGCTGGCCCGTCCAGATCTCAGGTCTCTTGGCACCTTCTGTGGCCCCGCCTTGTATAAAAGAAATTTTACATTAACAATAAATTAATTTTATATTAACAATAAATTAAGAAAAATACATTCAAAATTGTCAATTAATTGAAGTGACTAGTTAAGCAACAAATAAAATCTTTGTTAACTCATAAGTGAAAGCTAACTATGAAGTTTAAAAAGTAAATTTAACTTTGGAATCTAAAATCTTTTCATTTAGGTTAAGGAAAAATGAATGGAGCATGTGGTAAGGATATACCTCAGTGGTTAAATACAATTGCTGCTCTTCCAGAAGACCAGAGTTTAGTTTGCAACACCTACTTTGGATAGCTTACAACTGTCAGAAACTCCAGCTCTGAGACATCCACCGACCAAAACCTACCTTCCCACCCCACCACACACAATTGACACATGCACATATACACACAAATAAATGTAAAAAATATTACTTTTCTATAAAGATTAATGAAATGTTTGTTATAATGACCTGAATAAATAGTCACATGGAATCTAAAAGTCCCATACAAAAAAGGAAAAAGGATGAATATTATAGATTAGAGTGTAGACCCTTAGAAAAATGTTAGATACATAATAAGTAATAGATATTAATGGGGACAGAGGCACAGGTCAATAGATGAACACCAGAGGAAAAGATAAAGATTTACCTCATTATCCATACAATGTAATTGGTCCTTGACCAAGTGTTTTGCCAGAGAAAGTACTTTAGTAAGTTATCAAGTACCTATTACAAGAAACAGAGCCTGAACAGTATTGAATGTAGCCACAGCAGAACTTGCAAATTTAAAAGAAAACAAAGCAAAACACAAACATATAAAGTTTTCAAGCAGGAGCTGAAGGGGTAGGATAAGCAAATGTGAGAGGTATGTGAAGAAGAAGAGTCTTCTTCACTCAATTGATTACCCTGGATTGATTCGGGAAGGTTCAGTTACAGTATGTGGCAAATGCAGTTAGTGAAAAGAACTGTAATCTAATACACTTTCTCCATTTCAGAGAACTAGAATTCAGAAAGGGTAGTTGTAAGGACCATAATTACATTAACAACAAATTGACAGTTTAATCATGTGGGACACTATTTTTCCTGAATTAATTCCACACTGTTTGCTTGTTTTGACAACTGTATCACATATATTTCAGTCCCTTCTTCCTAATCAATTATACATGACAAACAAGCTATCCAGAGCACAGACTCATTTTTAATATTTGTATATTTCTTAAAGATAGGTTGTATCTTAATGTTATGTGTTTGTTTATTCCACTTTTAATATATTCTTATGAAGAGTTTACCTCAATGAAGCTTGATTCCACTCTACACAGAATCCAATGCAGACAACCAATTTAAAGTGGATTATTGTATATCAAACCACTAGTGTTTGATTTTATTGTATGTTTGAATATATCTTTTCAATATGCATGAAAATATTCTCTAGTATTTTCTTCTATATTAACATGAGAACATATTCCTCATTTGCTGTACAGAAAGCTATGTGAAAAAGAGTACATGAAGCACTATTCACAAAGGAAAGTAATTATATTATTGTACTACATTTAAGTTAGAAACTTCTTAAAAACAAAACAGTGTTAGGGATGGTAAGCAAGCCATGAACGGATCAGTTGAGATATTTACAGTAAATATAGACTAAGAATAGATGAGATCAAACCCCTTTAAACTCAGAACTTTAGCTACATTTACCCTGAGGTCAAACTTTAAACATTTTGAAAGTTTTGGCAGAGTTCTTATTTTAACCTAACTACCTCAGCTCTCCTAAAAGTAGAGCAAAAAGTAAAAGTGTAGATTAAACCATATAATGAACAGTTAACTCAATAACTTTTAATGACCATAAAGAATGGGTATGTCCAAGACTGAAGCCCAATCTCATCCACAGTTGTAAAAGTCGGTTTTATGTGCAGTAAATCTCTTGGGAGCTGTGAAGTACATATCATCTTTTACACTTTAAAGCCTTGTGGCTTGTCTGATTGCCCTTGATGATGAAAGAGTCTACTAGCTCTTGCCTGTTTTATAAGAATAAAGCTAAGACATGTTATGAATTTGTATTTGTCAACATACAGCTATTTACCCAAACTATCTTAAAAAGCATTCAGTTGTAAATATCCTGTAACATATCCTTTGAGCCATTTTAAAGATCAATCTTACATCTCATAGCACATTTTGGGTCAAAAAGCCAGCCTACTCCCTTAGGTAGAGCAATTAGGTTTCATTTAATCCTAGTAATTCACATAGCTATTTGAACTTTTAGAAATCCTGAATGTCCTGTGCATAAGCAAGTCAGGTAATTGTGTGGAAGAAACAAGTATTTGTTTTTCTGCAGGTAATGCTGTGGGTTTTTTAATTTGTATACTATGGCTCTGTTTACAAAATCAAGTGAGAAAAAAATAAGTAAACAGCAGACACAAAGAAAATTGGGGCAACCTTATTGTTCTTTTAGTTAAGTACAAATATCCATTAACTATGAAAGAAGAGTCCTCTCTAAAGGTTTTAAAATTAATATTCCAGATTGTTAGAGAAAGCTATTGCTTTTGGTCATTTCCTATAAAATCTTTTGGACTCTTGTTTATTAGCAGCTACTATTTATGATAACATCATTGCATGCATTATTAAAGCCCTGTATTTTCAGTAAAATGTCTAATAAATGTACTTTAAATGCATTCTTCTCTAAGTGCTTGAGATAAAACGTTCCTGTCATTTCAGTGAACAACACAGCACATAACCACAGCAGTAATAAATGCTCAGAAGTTTCTGAAGCACTGAATGCATAGAAATTAATCTCTATCATCTCAGCTTCTCTTACAACACTTTTAATGATTTAGAATCATTTCATGAATTTTGATGGTAAAAGTGGATTATTTGTTGAAGAGATAAGTGATTCAAAGCAATATGAATTTGCCCTCTACTTTGAAGTTCTGAGAATAGGGAGTGAAACTTCTCCATTTTGAATGGACTATAACTCTTTATCTACCCTGGTTTCTTCCTGGATAACAGATTCATCATTTAGCCTAGATCTAGATGTGCTAAAAGAAGAAAGAGAATCATTCTAAAATTAATGTTACAAGGTGAAATTTGTTCTAGTGAATTCAAAGCAAATCCCTTTACCATTATATGTTATGGTTTTGCAACTGCAAAAATTTACTGGAGCAACTTAGAATTCCTAAGAAGAGACAATTTTCAAGTTTCTCGGGAAATGCAGCAGAGAAGTGAACTCTGACTAAATTATACAGAAGCACTTCACATTAACCATCACATCATAGTTTGGGTAAGGTGGTCCACAGAATCCACAATTCTCTGCTCATTTGGAAGCATTTCCATACTTCATATACATATATTTGTTATATAATTTATACATTTTTTCACCAATGAAATAACTCCTTGAATATGGCAGTGGACATATTTTCTAAAATATAATTTTCAAATATTTTTTTCACATAGCTCATTTGCACACATGACTTATAAAATAGCCTACTGATTTATGAAAACTATTAAGGAATTGTCTTGTAAATATATATGTTATATATAGTGACCATAAAGTTGTTCCCTAATGCATTTTGGTTTTCCTTTACTGATATGCAGTATAGGATTAATTATATTTGTTTAATAATTTAAAGTTAAGATTTCTTATACAATTATCATTGAAAATAAAATATAAACTACTTAAAGAGTAAATCCTACTATCTCCCTCTTTTCCCATCTTTATGTCTCAAAATATTTATATCTATCATGTATCTATTATCTCTTTATCTCTCTCTCTATATATATATACACATATATACATATATATATATATATATATATATATATATCCTATCATCTGTCTATCTATATCTATCTGTAAATATAGACATATTCAACACAGCTGTGGTAATGCTTTGGGGAGACAGTCTGAAATGTCCATGCAGCATGGCCCAATAAATATTTTTGTTAAACATCTGAGAATTGGAGAAAAGGGAATGCTATGCAGTGTTATTTAACCTACCATCACTGTTATGTTACTTGTATTTTATTTAAATTATAATATAATAAACAAATATAGTTTTCCAAGATAGGTTTTTAAATATGTTCAAGTTAAAAAGAATAATACTGTTAATAATATCAATATTTAGAATACACACATGCACACACACACACAAATATAATTTGGTGTTTAATATTAAAATGAAATTTGTCAAGTTCTTGGCATATGAACTGCAATGCATACTTTATGAACAGAGTCTTTAAACTTTTGAATTTTAAAGAAGTCCTTAAGACTCTCAGTTAGAATGCACTTACTGTTTATTTAGACTTTGTGTGGTCTCGGTTGTATGGTTAAAAGCAGAGCGTAAAATGATAGAAACCACAATTTAGAATTGATCATTGTTAAAGAAGTCATTAGGAATAAATTGTAATGACTTGTAAACAATTATATAAGACTCCAACATCAGTCAAAAGAGACAAGAGAATACCACAATGAGAGTCAGTCAGATAAATAGTCTAAATAGCTCAAAAGACATTTGGGAAATACAGTAGCACAGGGAGATTCTACAGACATCTCTTTGCTTAGATTTAAGTCTCCACAGTATTAAAATTTCCACTTTTCTCCGAGGCTTTCAGATTAATTCATCTTCTAATCAATACACAATGAAGGAAGAGAAAAAAGAGAATTGAGACTGTTAGCCACCCTTCCATACAGAGGCATAATACCTGGCTGACTATTTAACATGTTAATTTCAATGTTTTCTATTTAGTTGTTGCTACTGAGGCAGCCATATTATACATTACTTTAAAAACAACTATGTAGCCATAGATATAAAGATTTACAATGATCAGAGGCTCAACAAATTTTCTACTTAATTAATCTTTAAAATATGAGAAATTTACAAATATATTGAAATGGAATGTTCACTCAGACACAACTTACTTCACTTAGTGAAAAAATGGAGCCCTATTTGCCTTCCAAATCAACCAAGAGAAGCAATCAAAAAAGAAACACAATAAATCTAGGGTAGATTGATCTATTGTGTTAAATCTCCTTGACTGTGCAATGTGTGATAAACTTAACTCTGTTATCACACATCACCACATGAGTAAAGATAAATGTCATCTCATTCCAATACATACAGCAATAAGCACTGTTTGTGAAGGAACCCTTAGTTCTAAGAAACTCAAAAGGTTACATCCACTGTATATTTTGTGTGTTTTTTATGAAAGGGGGGAAAAGGCAGCAATCAGAGTATTCCCATTCCCATTAAAAGCAACATGTTATGAATTACTTGTTATACTCAAGTGCTTATGTGGCTTGATGACAACTAGTACCTAGGAAACAAGGTATATATTAACCATTAAAAATGACAAGCCACTATATCCTTTCCATAGGGCCATACGTTATATTTAAGAAACTCAGTAAGAGGAAACCCAGACATATTTTCCACCACAGATAAATATCAAGTATACAGCCCAATTACATAATAATTAAAATAGCTTTGCAGGAACTTAGGGGAAAAGTCAGTGATCTATAGCACCAAATAAAACAACCAGCTAAGAAAATGACACATGTAAAATGATAGGGAGTTTGTATCGTCTTATCTGCTCTTTCCACACTTTGAACACAATAACACTGACACAGAAGTGGCATAATGGTTCTTTTTTCTGGTCGAAGTAATTTGGATGAAATGATTTGATGATTTTTTTTTTCTGTTTTAGTGCCTCATAAGTGACTAGAAATTTTAACATCTGATTTGGAGTGTAGTGATAGTTTATCTGTGTACCCCTGTGGGGCATTTACCCACTAACCCCACAGCTCCCCAGAGTTTTTTTAAGTGTGAGCAGCAGGAAATATTACATAGAAGGATTTATTGCGGAGAATCTTGCAGAGATAAACAGATAGAAAATAAAGGATAGCCTCGAGAGGGCCTGGAAACTTTTCCAATGGCACCCGACTGTCTCTGCCCCAGGGTATTTATAGAGATGCCAAGGTGTGGAGCAAAAGATCTCCTCCCCCAGCACAGCCAAGTGCAGACCATCCTAGACACCTGCACTCAGGCCTGTGGTCCTAATCATCCTCTATGAGGACATGCTAGGTAAAGCCACAAGGAACCTGAAAACGGGCTCCCACATACCCCAATAAAGCTTATCTGTGGATCAGAGGAAAAAGCCAGCCACTATATTAAACACAGTAGTCAGGCAAATGCTTTTTATCCTAGCATTTGGAAGGCAGAGATCCATTCAAATCTCTGTGAGTTCAAGGCCACAATGGGGAACAGACCCAGGCATGGTGACACAGGCCTTTATTCCCACCACTAACCATAGAGGTCTGGAAGGCTGTAAAGACAGACAGGAAGTGATGTAGCTGGGTAGAGAGAGGAAGTCAGATGCAGAACAGAAAGGCATATAGGCGTGGGTAAACAGGAAGTAGTTCTCTTTGGCTGAGGATTTCCAAGAGGTAAGAACGTGACTGATTTCTTTCTGCTTTCCTGATCTCTTGGGTTTTAACCCAATATCTGGCTCCAGGTTGTTTTTTTTTATTATTATTATTATTATTAATAAGACCATTTAGAAATTCGTCTTACATTGGAGATCATATCTGAATATCAGAATAATCCAAGTCTCAACATCGAAGCTCTGAAGGCAGTGGTGTATATCATGATACATGGAAACTCAAGAAGACCATAAATTCAGATTCTCAGAGGCATCATATTATTGATAGAGAAATAAAATGGATAGCTGAAGTCCTGAGAAGAGTCCAGGTTAGATTATTGGGGTTAACAGGCATTTAAAATCAACTTTTAAAAAAACTCAGAAAAAGACTGTGTCTGCACACCACATACACACACACAAAGAAAACATGCAAAAACAAACAAACAAACAAAGAAACAAACAAAACCTAAGCAGCAACAACCTCTCTCTCCTTCAAAAAAAAATGATAAAAATTGTTTTCCTTGCATTTCCTCATTGCAGGTTATTATCTAAGTTTCAGGACCTGCCAACAAAGACTTGCAGGGACCTTTTGACAATTCATTCAAAATGCCTCTCTAGACTAAAGAGTTTAAGTCAGACAAAGAAAGAGGGACTTGTGTCTCATTAAAGGACATCTCCATAAACAGCTTCTAAAGTAATGTGCCATTTAACATATTAGAAACATTGCACAAAATAACTTTATTAAGCATAAAGTGCAAGTGGAACAAAAGAAAGGGTACCCTAAATAATTCATAATATGATCCATAAAATTCATAATATCATAAAATGATTCATAATAAAATAAATCTATCAGCAAAACAATAGCACTTAGTAAACGTACAAGCAGAAATTCAACAATATCATAACTGAATTGTAACCTTCACTGGAGTAAACAACACGAGACTTGAACAGGCTGAAGAAATTCTCAGTTGACTGGGGATAAGTTATTTGAAATTAATGAATCTGAGGTACATAAAAAAACCAAGAATAAAAAACATGAGGAAATATGAACAGATTTTACAAAGTGTGTGAGAAGCCTCTTAGTTAACCAATATATACACCATAGAAGTGGGAGAGAGAAAAAGGATAGTGAAAAAAATAATTTAAAAAATATTGTAATTTCTCAAATGTGAAGGTAAACACAATAAACTCCAAATAGGACACATCAACATAAACATATTAAAGAGGCAATAGAAAGTCAAATGCTGCCCAAATTATAAAAGAATCAAGAGAAAGTGTCTCATCACATATGAGGGAGCCAGTTGAGACAGTCTTTGGTTTTATCATCAGAAATTATGTAGAGGGAAATGATATTATATCTCTATAATACTAAGTAGCAAAACAAAAGAACAAAAATGTTTGAAAAAATTCTCTATCCATAGTTTCCAGGCATAAAACAATTCAAATAGATAATTGTACTACAAACTACCCTTCTATGAGCTACAGAGATGAGGTAAGGGATTGTGGCTACTGGTTTTGAATAATAACAGAAAAGATGCACCAAAGAAGGCAATGAAAGATGAATTTTCCCTGTCACCCTCCCCCTGCTCTGAACAGAATAGCTTGTCTGATAGAAGGAGAAGGAATTAAGCGCAGGTTTGAACTTTGAGGTGTAATACCAATCCTACCATGCTGAAAAGAAACAACGGGGAGAGATCCATACCACAGACCTAAAGCCATTGCTCTGGAATTGAACTAACAAAGCTTTAATGGATAACAAATGCATTACATCTACTTCCCTAACAGAACTTCAGGGGAAGAGTGGTAATCAAGACTTCATTCACTGCATAGGAAAGGATGAAAAGAAGTGTAAGACTTGGTTTCCTAGCTCAGAAACAACTATGTCATGGTGACCATCCACCAAATGTCAACAGGTCAATGTGCATTCCAGATATAATAGATAGAGCACCTGGCCTTCCCTGGTATTGAATAAAAATGTGCATAGCAGTGGAACAAATCTGACTTTTAATGTACTCCACATCTGTGCCAACATGAAAGTGAGCCTGACACACAATATATGGATATCTGTAGTTATGTAGTTTCATCCCAACTTAACACTAGGCACTGGTGATAATGATAGAGTAGTAAATACCAGATTTTTACCTGAAGTTCCAGGTAAGACTGAACTTGTGAAATATTACAAGAATAGTTTAATAGCTTTTATACCCAGCTTTCTTTTAGGGAGAAGTTAGGACTGGCTCTGTACTGACTAGTTTTATGTCAACTTGACATGAGCTAGAGTTATTTTGGAAGAAGTGGGCTCAGTTGACAATATGCCCTCACCAGATCGGCCTGTGGGCAAGCCTGTGATACATTTTGATGACTGATGGTTGATGTAGGACAGTCCTTCTGACTGTGGGCAGTACCAACACGGGACTGATATTTTTCAGTGCCATAAGAAAGGAGACTGAGGAAGCCATCGTGAGCAAGCCAGTAAACAGAGTTCCACCAAGGCCTCACTCCTGCCTTCAGTTTCCTGCCTTAAATTCCAGCCCTAACTTACTTGGATAATGGTCTCCAAGCTTTAAGATTGAATAATCCCTTACCTCCACATGTTGTTTTGTTCATGGTGTTTTATGACAGGAATACAAACCCTAACTAAGATAGCCCAGTGCCAGAGGAAGACATGCGCTCTGGTTGACTGCACTTCTCTTGATAGAGCATCACCCAGGTTTAACTGTACCATTCTTGTACCATGAATGCACACAACAGTGGGTGATCCATATAAATGTGCTTCTTTGTACTTCCGGAGACTATCATAGTGTTGGATACTAGGCCATTAGGTTGCTAAATGTTGTGGAAGCATTCATAGCAAGAGGGCTACATTAGGAGCCTGGAATTGGCCCACACATTGTGGTTCTGATAAGAGCCAGGCAGAATGCCACGGTGGTTGACTGCACAGACCAGTGAGTATGGATAAGGAATCTGAACCTACCCTCGTCTCAGAAAAATGAATGTGGTAACAGACTATACTTTCTCACATATTCTCGAGGATCTTTTGGAGCAATATAGCGACCAGCTAGATTTTGTTCAGACCTGAGTTTGATCTCCCTCTACTGTTAAGAGAGTGGCAGCACACTACCAACACTGATGGACTTGGTTATTCACCTGCAGTGAAATAGGCCAAGTAACTATAGGCTCAGAGAAACCAAACACCTGATTAGAATTTCTGTGATGCAGGAACACATAGATTTAGGTTGGGAGGACTAAAGTAAATACATAACCTTTCAATGGACCAATGATATAAAAGGAAAAAAAAAAACATGGATGGCTTTCAAGAAATTGTAATCAAAATCTAATAAGCCAAACAATGTGCCAATAGGTATCTAGATGTAAATCAGAAGGTAGAACTCACAGACAAGGATTTTCAAAGGACTGGGTTCTAAACCACACCCAAACACATCAGTATTCTAACAGAAAAAGTTAACTAGTAAAAAGATATTTAAAAGCCACGTAGAAATTTCTAAGCTTAAAGTACACTTAGTAAAACTCGAAACTGCAACAGAAGGCATCAGTATCAACAACTAGCTACAAAGAGTAGAAGCCATTTCAAGACTTAATGTGAGTGGGGAAAAGAAAAGAAGGAAAGGAATCTAAAAAGGGTGAAGGAATGTTAGGATAGCAAATATTCACCTTCCAGGGATTTGATGAATACTGTGAGGGCATACAGTGTCAAGAAATCATTGAAGGAAGAGCTTGGATGACAACCAAGAGCAGTCAAGTAATAAACACCAGGATTGTTTGGTACAGCTTCAAAGATTTTTATTGTTCTAAATTTACCCAACATCATAAACAATACAAATATATATATATATATATATATATATATATATGTGTGTGTGTGTGTGTGTGTGTGTGTGTGTGTGTGTGTATGTATGTATGTATGTATGTATGTATATACACACAGAGGAGAGAGAGAGAGAGAGAGAGAGATATTAAAGAAACATATTAGTCAGGGATTTTTTAAAGGTACAGAACTAAGAAAATGAATGTATAAATCTCTCTCTCTCTCTCTCTCTCTCTCTCTCTCTCTCTCTGTGTGTGTGTGTGTGTGTGTGTGTGTGTGTGTGTGTGTGTGTGTGTTTATTAGAGTGGCTTCCAGGTTGTGTTCTGTGTAGTCTAACAATGGGTGTCTCCCAATGGAAAGGGCATGGATCTGGTAGTTGTTCAGTCCAAATCTCTGCTGTCTCATTCTCATACTAGAGTCTCAGGGAATGACTAAGGAGCTGCTGGTCTTCAGTCTATGATGTTATCTCAGAGAAAAAGTATTTCATTGCAGCAAAGGGATGCCTCAGCAAGAGGAAAGATGAGCAGATGAATTTGCCAAGGAAACTGAAGATAACGCAAAAGCAGAAGCTTCTTTCCTGTCCTATGTTGTATTCAGAAGGTGTGGGGCTTCCTACCTGAAATAATTTCTGTGTTGATTTACTTTTAAGCAATGTGACTAGCCATTTGGGGAGAGTGGGGTATTCAAGATAGCCAGTATCAGTGTTGCATAGTCAACAAGTTGCTTTTTATCTTAATAATATTTCTTGTATGAACTAGTTGTACCTGTGATCAGTGGGTACAAGTTTAGAATTGTTATGTCCTTCTGATGAGTACTTTTAGTTCAGATGTGGTGATCTCCCTAAGCTACTTCAAGTAGTTTTTGTTAGCAATCCGTTTCATCAGATATTAGAACAGCAACGCTTGCTTGTTTCCCAACTGTTTTCCTGTAATACTCTTTCCAGTGCTTTCCCCCAAATGTTGAGTCTATCTTTTATGATGTGCTTGTTTCTTGGACAGATACATTTCTTGGACAGCATATATTTCTCCTTTTTAGCCCAAGGTATTAGTCTCTAGTTTTGATTAGGGAATTGAAGCCACCAATATTCATAATTATTAATTAAAAGTGTGTACTAAGTCTTGTCTTTTTGTTGATTTTGTGGTGTTTGGGTTTTCATAATCCTTATTTGCTTTTATGCTGTTGTAGTTTGCTTGGTAATTTCCTGTGGTCTAATGGATGTGTTTAAGTCCCGAGATTCATTCAGGATATTTTGTTTTGTTTTGTTTGGGGGGGGGTGTTGTTTTTGTGTTTGTAGAGCTGGCTTAGTATCCATGCATTTCTGTAGTCTGTTTTTATCAAGGCAAAGCTTTTCTTTCTCCCTCAATTACTACAAATATCTTTTCTGGGTAGAGTATTCTGGTTTGGTATTTGCTGTATTTCAGAACTTGAAAGATACCATTCCAAGCCCCCCTGGCTTTTAACGTTTCTGTTTGGGGATCTGATGTTCTTCTTATGTTTGGCCTTTATAAGTTACTTGCTGTTTCTCTCACCTCTAGATGCTCTATATCCATATGGCTTGCTATAATCAAAAAAAATGTTTTGTAAGTCTTTTTTATTTTGAAGCTCAGGGACAACTTTATTAGAGATTAAGAAAAAGGCATAAAGCAGGTTAGGGGAAAATCCCAGCAGCTGCCAGGAATAGATAGAGAGAAAGTCATGACTTTAAAGTTAGGCTTGGAATAGAACTAGAGACATCTTATTAGGAAGAGAAAAAGCACTTACATTCTTGTAGTAAGCTAGGGAGCTCAAGGAGCACCCAGATTCTGTAAGTCTCATTGTATACAAAATGTAAAAATATGGAATAGTCACATAAAAAATAGAAATAATGCACAAGAAACAAATGCATAGAGTGATTTACTTAATCACAAATGAATACTTAACATGACAGTAAGAAATAAATTAAGGGACTGACAATGAAAATAGAAAATATGGTAGAAGATGGCTGAAGCAAGACAATGCCTATTAATAAATACGTCAAATAAAAGCAAATTAACTGTCTCACTGAAAAAAAATAGAATGACTGTAAATTTTGAAAAAAGGAAATACATAACTGTGTGATGCTATAACTGTTCAGCTAAAGGGACATATAAAATAACCCCTGCAAATAGATTCTCCAAATTTACATATATGTGTGTATGTGTGTGTGTTTATGTGTGTGTATATGTGTGTGTGTATGTGTGTGTGTGTGTGTGTGTGTATAGTCACAATTATGCCAGAAAACATGGGTTTCAATCCAGAAAGGATACAATGATAAAAGAAAAATAGTGAGACGGAAGAGGGCTAGAAGATTTCAACTATACTGAACATGTATACATGTTTTTCTTTTCATTATTTTCTCAATAGTATGTTTATATAGCATTTGCATTGTATTAAATATTGCAAACATTAAACCAGAAAAAAGTTGTCCTTTGTTAGGAGTTGTAGTACATACCTTTTTTAATTCAATTACTTAGGAGGCCAAGGCAGGAAGATCTCAATGAATTCAAGTCTAGCATCTTCTACATAGCAAATTCTAGGCTAGACATAGTTATGTAATGAGAACCTGCTTTTTAAAAAAGGTGATACCAAGTGCATATAATAAGAGATTAATTCCTAAAATAGATACAATCTTTTTTTGAGAACAAAACAACTATTACCTTTTGGAATATCAATATATGATTGTTAAGGACTAAATTCAAATAAAGGATATAATTCTAAAATTCTACAAACCCACTCTCAATGTTCCCTAAACTATCAAGAAGTTAATGAGTCCTAAATGAAAAAAAAAATGCTCTAGTTATGGTACCAATATGCACTTTCAGAAATGGATGAATCATCCCAGTGCTCTATCCATACTAAAAAGTAAAATTGAATTGAACTCTTAAATAAACAGACCTCCAAATGATCATCAGAATATTCCTTATAGAAACAATATTTATATATTCTTCTCTATAGTATATGTGATACTGTGTCAGTAAGAAAACAAGTTTCAACAACTCAGAAACAATGACATCAAATTAATTGTTTTCAGCTGACTATTCTTATGTCAACTAGACACAAGCTAGAGTTATCTGAAAGAAGAAAACCTCAAAATGAAAAAAAGAATGTCTCCATAAGAAAGATCCAGCATTAGGGTATTCTCTGAATTAGTGACTGATGGTTGGAGGAGGGCCCAGTCCATCTTGGGTGGTATCACCCTAGACTGGCAGTCCTGAGTTCTATAAGAAAGCAGGCACAGCAATCCATGGAGAAGAAGCCAGTAAGCAGCATTCCTCCATGGCTTCTGCATCAGTTTCAGCCTTCATGTTTCTGCCCTGCTTAAACGCCTACCCTGACTTCCTTCAGTGATGGACCATAATGTGAAAGTACAAGTCGAATAAACCCTTTCCTCCCCAACTTGCCTTGATTATGGTATTTCAGCACAGCAATAGAAATCCTTACTTTGACATTTCCTAACAAGAAAAATAAAACTAGAAACCCCATCAAGAAAACTTTATAAACTATAAAATACATTAAAAGAAAACAACTTATTTTTGACCAACCTAAGAACTGATACAAATACATGATAACAGAAGATAAACATCATAACCCATGGAAACAGCAGTTTGTAAAGCAAGTTTATAGTAATCAAGAAAGGAGAAATATTTCAAATAAATAATTTTAATACATCACTAAGAACTAGAAAAGCAAAATCAAATCAAATCTAAAGTTAGAAGGAAAGTTCTGATGAAGATTGAAAAAAATATATCTGTGATAACATAATGAGTGTAATGTACAATGTTTCTTACCTGTAACATGAAGAATGAAGGTAAGAGAAGAAATTGTACTACAGCTATTATTAGAAATGCTGTACTAGGCTTTTTCTTTGGGGTCCACCAATCAGCTCCCAAATCATAATAGGGAGACTTGTTAGTTTTGAATGTTCAACCTAGCTTAGACTCATTTCTGGCTGGCTCTTTTAACTTAAATTAACCTGTTTCTCTTTATCTACCTTTTACCTCGGGGCATTTTGCCTTTTCTTTCCATATATCTTACTTTCCTGCTGTCTGTTCATCTGGCTGTCTGGCAACTGCCTGGCTTCTGACCCCAGGCATTTCCATCATTTTCTCCTCTCTTCTCTTGTTCTCATGCCTAGATTTCACCTCCTACTTAGCCTCTCTGTCTGCCACCTATCCTATTCTTGACTAGCTATTGATCATTCAGCTTTTTATTAGAAGAACCAGTGCCTTAGAAAGGCAAGGTGAAGCAAATGGGACAGATCATTACATAATTAAAAACACATCCTTACATTGTTAAACAAATGCAGAATAAAAATATAATACATCTGTACACAGTTAAAGTAATATTTTGCAGCATAGACAAATGTAATACATCTTTGTCTAGTTAAATCTTCCACAATATTTCCCTCTTTTTTGTCTAAATAAAAAGGGTTTTAGCTGTAACATAGTAACAAAACCAGTTATTAAGTAAGAATTATATTTACAATATCCAGTCCATTTACATTTGGCAAATTCAGAGAAAACACTACATTATTAATCCTATATTGGTGACTCCAAAGACTTGTACATAATTTCCCATCTATCATAACTAAGGAAAACTATAACTATCTTGTCTTCAACTTCATCAAAGACCACAGAATGATATAATAACCTGAGTAAACAGAAAGTGCATTGCAAGCCACTTCCAAAACTATAGAAATAACAAAGACATCTGGTTACTTAGATAGTCATACAAAGTTCCCCTGCAATGTTGGGGCATCCAATCTTTGTCCTACAGATCTAGAATATGTGGCAGATTCTTCTATGAAGCAGGAATTTTGAAGGACTTTCCTGCCTTGTTTTGGCAAAGTTTAGCAGTCACTTTCCTTTTTTTTCCCTACTTGTCCAGTTGGTACAGCATATTGTCAGCAGTCAATACAAGATAAGTTTTGTGCCCAACTGGCTTGTTTAGTCACAATGAAATCAAAATCCATATGGAGTTTCTTTGATGCCCATCATTTTCTCTGAAGTAAATTTTGGCTGCAAGGAGCAGATGTCTCACCCCCAACTCTGTATCAGGATACCTACTATGGTCTCTCTTTCTTCATCTCGAAAAAAAACTTCCCATCTAAACTTCCTTTCCCCAATTCTTCCAGTATTTCAGCCTCCAACTGCTGTGGATATTGCTCTATATAAATAAAACACTGAGGGCCAGTGACCAGGCAGGAAGTAGGTTGCCAGGCAGGAAGTAGGTGGGACAAGGAGAGAGGAGAATTCTGGGAAGCAGAAGGCTGAGGGGGGAGACACTGCAGCCACCGCCAGGAGAAGCAGCATGTAAAGATGCCGGTAAGCCACCAGCCACATGGCAAGGTATAGATTTATAAAAATGGGTTAATTTAAGATATAAGAACATTTAGCAAGAAGCCTGCCATGGCCATACAGTTTATAAGTGATATAAGTGTCTGAATGATTATTTTATAAGTGGATTGTGGGACTGTGGAGCTTGGTGGAAGCTGGAGAGAAACCCTCCAGCAACATCCAACACTAGCAAAAACTCCCTGCAAACACACCAGCTGAGTAGGCCAGAGAAACAGTCCCCAACACTAGCAGGTGCCCCTGATAGCCCATAAACTGCTAATGCCAGGGAACCAGGCGGGAAAACTTCAGGTCTTCATCTCTCCCTCTGTTGCCTCAGAATCAATCCCTCAGTCTCAACCCCACCTCAGGAAAAGAACACCTACTTCAACCTTCCCTGTGCTCCCCCCACCCAACCGTTAACTGATGTGGATCCCATAGATCTTCCCATCCTAAGCACTCTCCCCCAATTCATTGCTTTACCTCAGCCCCTATCAGGCTGAGTATTCCATAGGGCATATCCTGCTTACCCAAAGGCCACTCCTGTCAGGGAAGCAGAAAGGCTGATGGCATACCAAATAGTAACTCCCTGTAAACACACCAGCTGGACAGGCCAGAGAAACAGATAAGCTAACTGAAGATGTTCACCAATCTGTCCTCTCCTCCAAACCCAATCTTCCAGTCTCATCCTTGTCTCTGCAACAGAACACTTGCTGCAACCTCCCTTCACCTCTCTTCAAACATGTGGATCCCATAGACCTTCCCCTCCTATCCTTCCTTTCCCCACTTATTGCTTTATTCCAGCACCAAACCACAGCAGCCACTCCCTGCTAACCCACAGAACACTCTCGCCAGAGAAGCAAGTAGACTGTCTGTAGATCTTTGATTCTCCTCCTATTCCTTCAGGTCCAACTCCCACTCTCGTGCCCAGCACTTTAGCTACCCTCTGAGGTGACCACTTTTCACTGATTTCCCCTTTTGCAAGGAGATGAAGATCAGATCCCCATTTCTCAGTTGAACACTCTGCGCTCCTCCCTCAAATAAGCCTCTTCAGATACATAGCCTATTCCCATTCCTAAGTGTCAATTCCCAACATCCAGAAACGCATTGTACCTGGAAATCCCAGTGAGCACAACTAACAGGTCCAGGTCCAAAGAAAATATTCTACACAGTGATAATATTTTCTAAAAATAAAATAGAACCTGAAACCAAGGGATAAAAATACCCAGCCAACAAAGACAAATTCAGAAATCAGCACCTAAACCTGTAGTCATCACAGTACCAGATGACTAGAATAAAACATAAAAACACAATCAATAACAGCCAGGGCAACATGTCTCCACTAGATCCCAGCTATTTTATGACAGAAGAACCTGAATATTCCAGCACAGCTGAAGCATACGAAAAATGCTTTAAAACCACCTGTGTGGAGATGATAGAGACCACTAAAGAGGAAATGAACAAATCCCTTAACGAAATCCAGGAAAATACAAACAAACAGTATAAAGAAATTAATAAATCCCTTGAAGGAAATGAGGAAAACACCAACAAACTGTGTGATGAAATGAATAAAATTGTTCAAGACCTGAATAGAATCAATGAAGTAAATAGAATCAATGAAGTAAGAACAAACTGAGGAAAATCTAGAAAGGAAAAATTTAGGAATTCAAACAGGGACTACAGAGGCAATGCTCCTGAACAGAATGAAAGAAAGAAGTGGGAAAAAGAATCAAAGGTGTTAAAGGTTTGATAGAAGAAATGAATACATCAGCTAAAACACATGTTAAATCTAAAAACACCCTCAACACAAAACACCAAGGAAATCTGGGACATCGTGAAAAGACCAAAACTAAGAATAACAGGAATACAGGAAAGAGAAGAATCCTGATTCAGAGGCCCAGAAAATATTATCAACAAAATCATAGGAGAAAAAAACTAATCTAAAGAAGGAAATGCCCATAAATATATAAGAAGTATACAAAATACCAAATAGGTTGGACCAGAAAACAAAGTCAACTCATTGCTTAATAATCAAAATGCTAACATACAAAACAAATAAAGAATATTAAAAACTGCAAGGGAAAAGATCAAGTAACATATTGAGATGTACCTTAGAATTACACCTAACTTCTCCATGGAGACTCCGAAAGCTAGAAGGGCTTAGAAACATGAACTACAAACTCTAACAAACCAGAGATGCCAGTCCAGACTACTGTACCCAGAAAACCTTTTGATCACTGTAGATGGAAAAAATAAGATATACCATGTCAAACTCAATTTAAGCAATATATATTATATATATCTATAAATATATCCTAACAGAAGGCATTAGAAGAAAAGCATCAACCTAAGGAGGTTAAATATACCATAAAACACAGGGAATAAATTCTGTTAGACCAGCAAAATCAAAAGAAGGAAAGCAGGAACACACACACACACACACACACACACACACACACACACACACACACACCACTATCACCACCAACAGCAACAATGACAAAATAACAGGGATTGACAAGTATTGGTCATTAATATTTCCCAATATCAATGGAGACAATTCCCCAGTAAAAAGATATAGAGTAACAGAATGGATGCAAAAGAGGATCCATCCTTCTGCTGTATGTAAGAAATCTGTTTCACCTTCAAGGATAGACATTATCTCAGGGTAAAGGATCAGAAAGAGATAATCCAAACTAACGTTCCTAAGAAGCAAGCAAGGGTAGCAATTTTAATATCTAACAAAATAGACTTCAAACCAAAACTTATCAGACAAGATATGGAAGGACACAACATAATCATCAAAGGAAAAATGCACCAACATGACATTTCAATTCTTAACATCAATGTCCCAAACACAAGGGCACCCAAGTTTATAAAAGAAAAACTACTACAGCTTAAATCATATATTGACCCTCACATACTGATAGAGTGAGACTTCAATACCCCACTATCACCAATGGAGAGGTCATTCAGACAAAAATTAAAAAGAGAAATACTACAGCTAAAAGATATTTAAACTAATGTACATAACAGATATTTATAGAATATTTCACCAAAACACAAAAGAACAAAGCTTTTTCATTGCCCCTCAAGAAACTTTCTTCAAAATTAACCACATACTTCAACATAAGCAAGTCTCAACAGAAACAAGAAAATTGAAATAAGCCCCTGAATCTTACCAAACCAAAACAGATTAAACCTGGATATCAACAATATCAGAAACAATGGAACATGTACAAGCTTATGAAAACTGAATAACTCTCTACTGAATGAAAATTGGGTCAAGACAGAAAGAAAGAAAAAATTTGAGGAATTTCTATAATTGATTGAATGTGAATACACAACATACTCAAATATATGTGACAGAGAGAAAGCAGTTCTAATAGGCAAATTCATAGCACTAAGTGCCTACAATAAAATGGATAGATCTCACACTTGGCAGTTCTATTTGCTAAGAAGAAATAATACACAAGAGGAGTAGATAGCAAGAAATATTCAAACTCAATACTTGAAATCAATAAAATAGAAATCAAGAAGTCCATACAAAGAATCAATGAAACAATGAACTGGCTCTTTGAGAAAACCAACAAGATAGAAAAACCTTATCCACACTAGGTAAGAGTTTGAGGGAATATCCAAATTAGCAACATTAGAATGAAAAGCATACATAACAAGGACACTAAGAAAACACTGAGAATTATAAGGACATACTTAAAAAAATCTGTATTTTACCAAATTGTAAAATCTAAAAGAAATGGATAATTTCTCAATATTTACTACTTGCCAAAGTTAAATCAAGACCAGATAGGAAATCTAAATGTACCCATAACCCTTGGTGAAATAGGAGTTATCATTAATAGACTCCCATCCCTTAAAAAAGTTCAGAGCCAGGTGGATTTATCACAGAATTCGACTAGACTTTCAAAGAGTTAACACCTATACTCCTCAAATTATTTCACAAACTAGAAACAGAAGAACACTGCTCAATTCATTTGATGGGGCCACATTTGTTCTCATATACAAACCACATTAAGATCCAACAAAGAAAGAGAATTCCAGACCAATTTCCCCTATGAACATAGATGCAAGAATACTAAATTAAATACTTGCAAACCAAATTGAAGAACACATCAAAAAAGATAATTCACCATGTTCAAGTAGGTGTCATTTCAGATATAGTTAAATATATAAAAATCAATAAATAGCTGGGCGGTGGTGGAGCACGCCTTTAATCCCAGCACTCGGGAGGCAGAGGCAGGCGGATCTCTGTGAGTTCGAGGTCAGCCTGGGCTACCAAGTGAGTTCCAGGAAAGGCACAAAGCTACACAGAGAAACCCTGTTTCGAAAAACCAAAAAAAAAAAATCAATAAATATAATCCATCATATAAAGAGAATGAAAGAAAAATACATTATTGTAGATGAAATTCTAAATGGTCTAATTAAATAAAAAAAGAGCAAAATATAGGGGTGAAAGCCTTAGAAAGATCATGGAAATAGGGAAAACCACCAGCCAACCTTACCTCACCACATTATCATCCTGCAAGATGCTGAAAAGACTTTTGACAAAATTTAACACCCCTTTATTATTGAAGTCCTAGAGAGTATAGGGATAAAAGAGACATAGCTAAGTATAATAAAGATAGTTTACAAGCCTATAGTCAAATCAAATTAAAAGGAGAAAAATTCAAAGCCATTCTAGTAATAACAGGAGGAAGACAAGTTTCTCCACTCTCTCCATACCTGTTCAATAAAGTGCTTGGTGTCTTAACTATCGCAATGAGGCAACTAAGAGAGATCAGTGGGATACAAATTGGAAAGGAAGAAATCAAAGTATTTTTATTTGTAGATAATATGAAATTATACATAAATGAAGCTGGATAAACACTCAGAAAAGTAGCTTGATACAAAATTAACTCTCAAAAATCAGTAGTCCTCTATGCAAACAAAAAACTGGGAAAGTAATCAGGGACACAATACATTTCACAATAGCCTCAATATAAACTGTCATAGGGTAAATCTACTCAAGCAAGAAAAAAACTTAGATGATAAAATCCTTAAGTTTTTGAAGAAAGAAATTGAAGATGATATTAGAAGATGGAAAAACCTCCCATGCTTATGGTTCTGTAGAATTAACATAGTAAAGGTAGGCATTCTACCGAAAGCAATCTACAGATTCAATGCAATCCCTATCAAAATTCCAACATACTGCTTCATAGACCTTGAAAGGACAATTCTCAGCTTTGTATGAAAAAGAAAAAAAAAAAAAAAAGAACAAAACAGGACAGACAACCATTCTGAATAATAAAAGAAATGTTGGACATCTCACCTTTACCAACAGACTTTATGGTGAACTGAGTGGGTGGATAGGACTAGGAATGGGAGAATCAGGTAATAAAGAGGAAGGGAGATGGAATTGAGGGAAGCAAGGCAGGGAAACACAGGTGGAATTGAGGGGCATTTAAAGGACGTTATGTAAACCTAGTTCAGATTAAGCTTCCTAAAATATATGAAGGCAATCCTAATTATGTCTTCTAACAATGGGGGAGACTGAATCCCAGCTGACTGTCTCTTGTTACCAAATGAAGCTTCCAGTAAAGGGACTACATTGCACTCATTTGAATTGTGGGGCAAGCAAGTCTCATGGAAATCCCTCCAAAAATCCAGACTATTTCCAAGAAAATGATTGCTGTCCCCAAACTGACTACGGGACCCCATTGCTGAGGACCACAGCCACACAACTCTTTGAACATGGAAAATTCAAACAGGGAGCTGGTGCCTCCATGGGGCCTTCACTCCTGTGTCGTAGTGTCTTTGGTGCTGAAAGATACTCTGTGAGCTACCAAAAGGGAAACATATCCACCAACCTAACAAAAAACCCTCGACCTACAACTGTCCTGCCATCAAGATATGCTAGGGCAGTGGTGGCATAGAACTTTTGAGAATAGACAATGGATGCTTGATTTGACTTAAGAACTACCACATGATTCAAAACTCAGAGCAGACACTGCTATGGAGACCAGGAGACTAGATCACTCTGAGACCTAAGGTAAAAGCAAACATTACTCATCTGTATTGCTAAACAATGCTAATCAACTATAGAGGACTTCCAGTTCCTTTGGTCACATATGTACTCATTTCTTGCTTCATATTTAATCCTTGCCTAATCTTCTCTCTCAGATTGGCCTCCTAGAGCTCCACCTTGGGCCTGGCCATGGATTTCTGCATTGGTTTCCATCAGTCACTGGATGAGAGTTCTATCATGACAAGGTGTGCATGAGCTGTTTTTTTTTGTTTGTTTTGTTTTTTGTTTTGTTTTGTTTTTTAACTTAGGGCCTATACTGAGACAATTTGCTCAGCCTTCGTGTAGGGAGGAGGGCACTAGACCTGCCTCAACTGAATCTACCAGGCTGGGCTGACTCCCCTGGGGAGACATTGCCTTGGAGGAGGTGGGAATGCGGAGTGGATTCAGGGGGGAAAGCTGGGGGTGGGTGGGAGGAGGAAAGACAGGGGAATCTGTGGCTGATATGTAAAATTAAATTTATTATAAAATAAAAATATTTTTTTAAAAATGTATCAATAAAAGGACTTCTAATGATATTCTGGTATACCCATATAACAGTGCATTATTCTATCATCATCAGAAAAGCAGCAGATGAGAACAGAAGCAGAGAACCACAGCCAGACATTGCATAGTGAGAGTCTTTGGAACACATAGCTCTAAATGAGATATCTCCATCAAATTCCTCCCCTCAGACCTCAAGGAACCCTGTAAAAGTAGAAAGAGTATAACATCCAGAGGGGATGGAGGAGGCATGAGAACAAGGCTCTGTGAATCAACTGAACAAGGTACATATGAACTCACAGAGAGTGAAGCAGGAAGCACATAGCTGACATGGGCCTGCACCAGGTCCTCTGCCCAATATTATAGGTTTAATATTAATGTCTTTATGGAACTCCTGAGTGTGTGAACAATTGGCTCTCTGATTCTTGAACCTGCTCTTGGGGATCTTTTCATTCTGTTAGGTTGCCTTGTCCATCTTCAATGTGATGGTTTTTGCTTTTTTTCTTATTATATTTTATTTTGTCATCTTTGGTTGATATCTCTTAGAAACCTGTTGTTTTCTAATGAGAGACAGAAAGGGAGTGAATTGAAATTGCAGGGGAGGTGGAGAGGGACAGAAAGATAAGAGGGATCGGAAAATGTAATCAGGATATATTGTTAGAATTTGTTTTCAATAAAAGGGGGAAAAGAAGAATAAGTGTACAATAGAGTCACAGATGTAATTTTCTCTTGTGTGTGTTCTTAGTTATTTTGAGGTTATGATAATGATGTGATCAGAGAATGAGTTTTTAAAAAAATTATCTCCATTATATTTCTCTAGAATAATTTGAAAAGAATTGGTATGGAATTAATCAAAACCACAAACAGCAGTAATGTTGTCTGGGTGGTTCCCCAATTGGTAAAATACCTGCATTAGAGTCATGAAAATCTGGGTTTGGATTCCTAGTACTCATGTGAAAGCTGAGGGTGGCAGCTTGAGTGGCCATTCCTTGAAGCTCACTGGCCAGCCAGTATAGCAAGTATCATTGAATAGAAGAACTTCAGGTTAAAGTTGAGATGCTTGTATATAAAACTAGGTGGAACATGATAAAGGAAGATATTCTGTGTCAACATCTATCCTCCTCAAACACACATGTGTACACATAATGCACTTATGTACACACTCACACTCATATGTAGTTACACCACACATGTACTCATATGGACATGCACATTCATATACTATTTGCTTAAGATGTTGTATTTTCTCCAGAATATGTTTCACATCTTTTTCAAATCATCAGTGACTGGCTGGTTACATGTATTTATGTTTGAGTCTTTAATTTTGTTTAATTGTTCTATATTTATATTTTTATGCCAGTACCATATTGCTTTTCTTACTATGGATCTTTAATATATATCTTAAGATCTAAAATTATAATCCCTCTAACACTGTTCTTTTTGCTGAGGAACATTTTTGGCTATCTGGAGTATTTTGTGTTTCCATATGAATGTTAGGATAATGTTTCTCCATTTTCAAGAAGAATGAGTTAGAGGATTTTATTGGTATTAGATCAATCTTTGGGTAAAATGGTCATTTTCAAGATGTTGATTCTACTGATCCATGAGCATAGAATGTCTTTCCATTTTCTTGTCTTTCTCATTTCTTTCTTCAGAGAATTAACATTTTCATTGTAAAGGTATTTTCGGTTAGGTTTACTCTTATATATTTATGTTTTTCAGACTATTATGAAAGGTAATGTTTCCATAATTTCTTTCACTGTATGCTTATTATTGGCTTATAGAAAAGCTATTGGTTTGTACAAGTTGCTTCTGTATTCTGCTGCATTGCTGGATTTATTAATCATTTGTAGAAATTTTTCACTTTTTTTGGTTTTTCAAGAAAGAGTTTCTCTGTGTAGCTTTGGTTCCCATCCTGGATCTCACTCTGTAGACCATGCTGGCCTTGAACTCAAAGAGATCTGCCTGGCTCTGCCTCTTGAGTGCTGGGATTAAAGGTGTGCACCACCACCACCTGGCCCCTTTGCAGAAATTTTATAGTATATTTTCTGCGATCTCTAATGTAGGGAACTATGTCATTTGAAATAGGAATACTTTGACTTCTACTCTTCCTAATTGTATCCCTTAATTTTCTTCTATTTTTTTCCAGTTAGTTTTTATACCACAATTTCGAAAAACAGTCAGGATAGTGGATATCTGTGTCTCATTCTTGACCAGTAGGATTTCTTCAATTTAGGGTGATATTGGCAATCTATTTCCTGAATGTAGCTGTTATTCTTTTGAGGTATGTTCCTTCCAGCCATATAGTCTCTAGAACTTTTTTCATTAAGCCATGTAGGATTTTGTCAACAGCTTTTTTTTTTTCATCTATTGAGATCATCATATGATTTCTTTCTTTAAGTTCATTTTTGTGGTTTATTTATATTTATTTACTTGTTCTTATTGTACCATCACTGAATTTCAGGTATAGTGACAACTTTGTCACAGTGTAAAACCTTTATGATGTATATCTTTATTCTGTTGGTAAATATTTTAGGAGTATTTTTGAGAATATGTTCATCAGAGATATTGACCTGTAGGTTTTGTTGTTGCTGCCCCCCCGCCCCCCATTTGGGTTATAAAGTTAGATTTGCTTCATAGAAGTTTGGGGATACTTCTCTCTCTCTCTCTCTCTCTCTCTCTCTCTCTCTCTCTCTCTCTCTCTCTCTCTCTCTCTCTCTCTCTTTCTTTCAGTCATTGAGGAAGGACTCACTCTCGGTCTTCTTTGAATGCCTAGTAAAATTCTGCTATAAATCCATCTGGCCCTAGACTAGAAGGTCTTTTATTAAGAGTTTAATTTTCTCATTTTTCACGGTTGATTAGATTGTTGATGGCTTCTTTGTTTAATTTTGGTGGTTTGGCTGAATCTAGAAAGTCTTCCATTTGTTTTAGATTTTCCAGATTCATCGAGAATAATTTTTCAAAATATTCCCTTATGGTATTATGAATGTCTTTGTGATGCACATTGTAATGTTTCCCTGTTAATTTCTGATTCTACTAATTTGGGTCATGTCTTTCTTTCTTTTGGTTAGTTGAACCAAGAATATCAATCTTGTTTGTCTTCTGAAGAACTAGGTCTTAGATTTAATGGTTCTTTGTATTGTTTCCTTTTTCTGTATTTTGTTGATTTCAGATCTGAATTTTTTTTTTATTATTTCTTACATAGAAGCAGGCTTTGATTTGTCTTATTTTGTTTTCCAACTTTTTATTTGTATCATTAAGCTATTTATTTGTGCTTTTTCTGAATTTTTAGTGTATCATAGAGCTATGAATTTCCCTATAGGAATGTTATCAATGTGTCTTGGTGATTTTGCTGTGTTTTATTTTCATTTTAATTTCCTTCTTATTATTATTTGGTTGTTTTTTTGATCCATTCATCATTCATTCAGTATTGAGTTGTTTAATCTCCATGAGTCTGTGTGTTTGTGTATTTACTAGACTTTTTTTTTTTGGATGTCAAATTTAATCATTTTTGCATTCAGTTCAGATAGGATAAAAGGAGTTATTTTATTCTTTTTGAATTTGTAAAGATGTGTTTTGAGTCTATGTTCTATTTTAGAAAAGCTTCAGTGTGCTTCTGAATATAATGTATCTTTTTTGGCATTTGTATGGGATACGCTGTAGATATCTCTTAAGTCCATTTAATATAATATGTCAATTAATTTCTGATGATTCTCTCTAATTTTTTGTTGAGATGATCTGTTATTGGAGAAAGCAGATACTGAACTCACCTATTATTAGTGAATGGGTGTTAATCTCTATCATTAAAATCCATATTAATTTGTATGAAATTGCTTACACGGGGTTCGATTAATATATTTTTAGCATAGTAGTGGCTTCCTTGTGAACTTTTCCCTTGATTAGAATAAAGTGTCCACTTTATTCTTCAGATTATTCTATGTTGGTGTCTATTTAGTCAGGTATTAGCATAAAATTTCCTAATTACTTCTTGGCTTCATTTTTTTTTTTTGTGTTGTGTTTGCTGTGATAGTTTTTGCTTTTGATATCTGTTAACAGCTATGCTTGGCCATGCTGTTCTCTTTTCAGCCTGATATAACAGTTTTTTACTTAGGTTTTTATTAAGGTTTTGATTTTAAGTATAAATTTCTTTAGGCTGTTTATGTTGTAGAATATTTTTCTTTCTCCTTCAATCATGCTGATAATATTGCTGAATATATAAGTCAAGGATGGCCATCATAACTTTTGTATTTGGGAAATCATTCTAGTGGGGCTTCAATTTATGTGTTTGGGATTTTTTTCTCTCTCACCTTTTGACACACATTCTTTGTTATGTGTACTTAGTGTTTAAACTGTGATATCCTGTGGGAATTTTCTAATCTTGTTTATCTGGTGTTCTATGTAGTTCATGTATTTTTGTGGATGTGTCTTTCCTTTGGGGAAGGTTTTTTTTTCTGTGAACATTTGAAGATCTGGTCTGTTCCGCTAACTTGGTATTCTTCTCTTTCACCTATGCCTATAATTAAAAGGTTTGATTTTTTTTTATGGTATTCAACAATTCCTGTGTGTTACTTTCCTGTCTTCCTGTCATATAGAGAGGTGGATGGATGGATGGATGGATGGATAGATAGATAGATAGATAGATAGATAGATAGATAGATAGATATATGCTGTGGGATAATGCTTTTGTACTCTGGTTTAATAAAATGCTGACTGGTCAGTAGCCAGACAGGAAGTATAGGCAGGATAAGCAGACAAGGAGAATTCTGGGAAGAAGGCTGAGAGAGAAGATGCCAGCCTACCATCCAGGGAGCAGCACGTAATTGCACATAGGTAAATCCACAGAACATGTGGCAACATATAGATTAACAGAAATGGGCTGAGTTTAAGTGTAAGAGCTAGTGAGTGGTAGGACTGAGCTAATGGCCAAGCAGTTTTAATTAATATAAGCCTCTGTATGTTTATTTGGGTCTAAGCAGCTGTAGGCACAGGTGGGACTGGAGAAAAGTCAAGCTACAGATATATTTCTTGCTTATTTGATTTATGTCCTATACTTTATCATGAAGCCTGATATTCAATTTTATGCTAGATTCATTCTATGTTTAAGTTTTTCTTTTGAATTTCCTTGTTGAGCTATTAGGTTTTTAAAACCCATCTGCAGTTAAGTTTGAATGTTCTTTAGAGTTTCTATCTCCTTATTGAATTCCATTCTCAAGTCTAGCATTGTCTTCATCATTTACATAAACATTAAGTTTGTGTTGTCTTGGGAATCACAAAGGTGTTTATTCTCCAGAAGCTCTTTCTTTTTAATTTCATTGAACTGTTTATTTGTGTATTCTGTAAACTCCTTGAAATATTTGATGAAGTTTATTATTGTTCCTTTAAATTCTGTGTCCTGGAGTTCATCTAGATAATTATTATTGGCAAACATTTCTGTAAGACTCAAAGGTATTGTGTAGAAGGTATTGCCTTGATTGGTAATATTGTTGGTATTTTATGATGTGATCTTGGCATGTGGAAGTCTTTTGTTAGTTCTTGGGTTTGTTATGGACAAAGTAGGTTGGAGCAGAAGACAGGATATATTGGCAGGTTGGATCTAGAGATTGAAAAAAGCTTGGAAGGAATAAAGCCAAATGGACAGAGTGTTTTGAGCTGGTATACAATAGGTTCTTCCTGTTCTAATCCTGGAATCTAGAAGTTGATGTAGCTGAGTGAAAATGATGGGCTTGGAATGAGAGAGTCCAATGAGTTAAGGGATATGTAGGAAGGATTGTGGCTCAAGCCTAGAGGGAGACTGTTGTGCAGAGGAGGATATTCTAGGTTGGTGCTGTGGTTGTAGGATCTATGCTAGATATGGCAAGTTGCATAAAAAAGGTCAGGGGTACTCACTGGCCTAGACACTGAAGAAGAGCGCAGAAAATATAAGTAGCAAGAGAGCTAGTGGAGGCAGCATAGAAGGTATCTATTGGTTGCATGTAGTGTGTGTCCTGGCAGAAACCTAGAGTTCTCCTCTAGCACAGTTAGAGGATGGTCAGACAAGACCATAACAAAAGAAGTGGGACACAAGGTAGATCTTGAAGGAGCATGTGGAAAGTCTCAGTACCAAGTAAAATGGTGGAGGTAACAAAAGGAACCTGTGAATGGTTGCTGATAAGACATATCCTAGTGGACGCTTAGACATTGCCTGTAGCAGTGGCATGAGTGGTTGAACTAAGCAAGACAGGGAATGTGGAACCCTCTGGAAGCTGAGAGATCAACAGCTGCACAGGAAATGGTGGCCAGACTAAGCCTAGGCACTTGTTGGGGGACCAAGGCTAACTCTTTCAGGTCATGGAAAATGGCAAGGATGGTGAGGTTAGGGTTACTCAGCAGAAAAATATAGAAGACCACGGAGAAAAATATGAAAGTTCTGTGTTCTGAGTGGGACAATAGAAGCTAAGCAGATGGGAGGGTCAGGTGGATGCCCATTATTTTTTATTCTTGATTAACTAAAATAAATAAGGATTAAGAAATTAGCATGCAAAAGATTAGTTTCAATAGGTGGTTTTTAATTGCCTGCAAAATTTTCAAACTAATTGCATAGTCTATATCGTTAACGATCTGCCTGTAACTGTTGAACAGCTCTTCTTAAAAGTGATTTCTCTGGCCGGGCGGTGGTGGCGAACGCCTTTAATCCCGGCACTCGGGAGGCAGAGCCAGGCGGATCTCTGTGAGTTCGAGGCCAGCCTAGGCTACCAAGTGAGTTCCAGGAAAGGCGCAAAGCTACACAGAGAAACCCTGTCTCGAAAAAAAAAACAAAAACAAACAAACAAAAAAGTGATTTCTCTGATCTTAATAAAATGCCTTTCACAAATCAGTGGCAAAAGAGGCATAAAGGAAATGCAACAAATACCATTAGAATCAATACTTTGTGACTCCCCTAATATAAAGAAAAACCAATGAAAATAAACACCTAAAATAACCATAAGTGTCTATTTTAAAGAAGAGTATTCATGGTTCATAAGAAGCAGAGGTTTAGCTTTTCCACATCAAAACTGAATTTTCCAGAATATTTTCTCAAAAACTGAAAAACAGCAAATGACTTATCAACTTCATTTAAGTGAAAATGAAGATTTTTGGAGCTTACATTTTATGTTCACTGACCTTCCTTGAAAATCTTCGTTTTATGCTGTGAAAATAAGACCTTTTTGAGATATTTCCTCAGCACTTTCTGCATTAGCCCAATATGAAATCCTAGCAGCAGAACATTTTACTATGTGCTTTTTCTTTTCTCAAAACAGATTTTAATTGCCAGATCACAGAGACTCAGACTTCTTCCTGAACATTTGATGCCAGCACATTTAATGACCTGGATTACCATTTTCACCCTCCAGAATCTTAATGATGGCCTTCATATTAAGCCAGTTAAGCATGTGGTTAAGTGATCCAATTTGATTTACTTCCATTTAAGAAAAAAATGCAATTAATTTATGAATGTAATATAGCAAAGGAACTAAGTTATTCTGAGCAATTTGTGTGGATGGAGTCTCAGTCTCAGTTTTCTGCTCTGCATTTTCTCTGTTTTCATCACTGCCATAGACATAACTTAACAATAATCTATGTTAATATGTTTCCCTCTTCATAAATTTAATAAACATAGTGTTATATATTTACCTTTTCAATTAAACCCCTTTATTCACAGAGTTCTAGGTCATTCTATACTAGTGATTTACTTATTTTAACTTAACAGTATGTCTGAGGTATGTTCATACAAACACCTATAAAATAAGTTTAGCCAAATTTTAAAATAGGGTAGCAACAACAGCAAGATAGAAACAAAATTGAATTAATATTTAATGTCAATGACTTTCAGAATGTTGCATGAAACACCACTTCCTTGTGATAAGGGTAACTAATCTTTGTTACTTTATAGGTAAGTAAACTCAGGGGGAGGAAAAAAAGAAATCAGTAGTATGGCTCAGTCTAGAAAATGGCTTGCTATGCAATACTGATGATCTAAGTTGCAACCCCACCACCCCAGAATCCATGAAAGAGGAGGAGAAAAAAAGAGATAAAAACAATAGCAACAGTAGCAGCATGTGGTGACAGGCATTTATAATGCCAAAGTCTCAGGTGGCAAGATGGATGATGCAGACAGGAGAATTGTCCTGAAGCTCACCAGACAACCCAGAGTATGAAGCACCACAGAAATAATAAGGGCCATCCTGCCTCAGCATGGTGGAAGGGCATAGCTAACCCCTGAGCTAACTCCATATACACATGTGTCTATCCCCACCAAACATATACCATCCATACTGTTCTACTTTGCTCTTTCTGTTGCTGTGGTGAAGCACTGAATAATGCAATGTGGTAGAGGGAAACCCACGTAGGATTTCAATCACAGCAGGAACTTGACAGAAGGAACTGAAACATAATCTACAAAAAACCACTGCCTCCTGTCTAGCTTCCCCTAGCTACCTCAGCTATCATATGTAACCCAGGCCCCCTGGAACCCTCCCACATCAATTAGCAAATAAGATGACATCTCATAGACATGCCACAAAGTCATTCTGATGGAGACCATTTCTCAACTGAGGTTCCTTCTCAGTTCTAGGTGGTTCTAGGTTTGAGGTTTGAGTAAAGTAGTAGGGTAGATTTTATCAAAACACATCATATGCATGTATGAAGGATTTAAACAATAAACATTTTTGAAAATGAGTGACATGAATCACTAAAATTCTTTAAATGCTCTTTTTGTAAACAATTGAGTTAAAGCTCTAGAATTTTCCTCATCTGAATAATCTACCAATTTCTAAACAATGTCTATGATAAGTATTTCTCATGTTCTGTATTGTCTGTTGTGCTAACTGACCCTGCAGGAGGAGAGCAGCTGGAGCAGCCACAGGCAGCAGGTTTTGGTTTGCCTGGCTCCTTTGTTATTCATGGCTTTTGCAGCCTGCTCCAGTTACCTAAGGAGACAATGCAGGAGTCAATGTCAGATTCAAAGAAGCCCACCTGAAATTTCCCTCTGTGGCTTGAAGATAATTTGAGAACAGATCTCTCACTTTTTATTAGCTTCAATCCCAACCTCGCACCTACAGAAATCTGGGAAATTAGTTCAGTTTCATTGACCCTACTATTTTATGCAGGTTGAGTATCTAACTGAGCTAACAGGAAGTAGCCTAAACCTACTCTAAATGGAAGAGTTTTAGTAAAACAAGATGAGAGAAGTGAAATTCCTATTTTATCACTTTTTTTTTATTTTCCATAATATTCCTTAGTGGGATGAGCTCCCATGAAATTAGCATAGCGATTTTACAATTTGAGGGAGAGTTAAATAGTTTTCAATGATCTTTGTTCATTGAATTTCAAGACATTGTTGACATTGTTTGTAGTGCATTCTACAAACAATTGTGTAAATTTCTTAACTACCCAAAGAAAGCTTACTTAGAACTCAGAAATGAACTATAGATCAGTTTGTTTTGAATTAGAATACCTCAACCTAAATATATACAACTAAAACTTCATTATAAACTGCATTTAAGTGAACAAATAAATATTGCTTGTCAACGAAGATAAATGCAGTGCTGAATAGTTATAAATTTAAAATTAGATTTTAGTATCACTTAAATTATTTGTTAATCATTTTCACTATTTTTTGAAATGGCCATAGTAAAAGGTAATACATAATAAATAAAAATAATGTTGAAGTTTTAGTAAAGATCACATTTAATCTTTACTTTGGGGGGTACAAAAGACCTTCATTTTAGAAATCAGTGTTAATAAGAAAATGATGAAGATGCATAAAGAAGTCTTGAAGTTATGTTAACAGACATGGTTATTTTATTAAGTGATTCCAGTTCCTATTGTCTTTTATGTTCAATAAAGTGCTCACATATCACATATAGTCACTAATTTTCCAAAAATAATCATGTAGCATTGATATCAATTAGAAACATGTTAGTTTGATCTGTTGAAATTCTTATAAAGAAATTTAAGCATGAAATGATATGTAAAGTATAGGATGAGAAAATGTAAAATTACTGTACAGTTCTCTGTGTGAATATTTCCCAGTCTGGCTAAAAACTTTGTATTGATAAGATGTGTTTAATCTTATTTATGTAAATTAGCATAACACACATAATTCAGGATTTCAATGGCAATAAAAATGTCTCAGACCTGATGGCACAAAAGAATAGGCTTGTGATGTGTGCCTCCATGTCATCTGCCAGCCGGGCAGTTGAAGTCCCAAAGCTCTCAGCAGAAAATCTTTCATTTGAAGCGAGCTTCTGTTATGTGAGCTTTCTCCCCCTGGCAGATGATGTGTTAAAAATGTACTATCTAGGAGGCAGACCAGAGGCAGGTGTGCAGGTTTTGATGTGAAAGGCTTGGCAGGTGTGACCCAGAATGGAATAAATTCTCCTCAGAGGGACCAGTTGGGATCAGATGTGCATGAGAAAGACAATGCTCAAATTATTCCAACATGCATCTAATTATTTCTAAATGTGGTATTGTGACCTTGTTATAATTGGCACACTGGAAAATACATTTAAGCCATGTTAGCAACACCTGAACTATGATGTATCTGGATCTCTAAAACCATTTAATCATATTTTTACTCTTTTGCTATAATTATATTATTCAAGTAGAGAGAGAATGAATTAGATGCTTGTATTAAAAAGAAAAAAACAGGATCACAGTATCTTCTAACTCAGCCACTAAGTACCTTGTCTTGGCATCTTGCATCATGCTCTCATACTGTATCCTGCATCACAATCAACATACTTTTCTCTTCCACTATAGATGTCCCCTTTGTAGAACTGCTTCCTCTGGCCTGGGACACACCTCATTTGACTTCATAGTCTGTCTTTTTTTAGGTAACAATAAACTATATGAAACCATTTCTATATTGTAAGAAATACCCATAAATATTTGTGTGTCGTGAAGTTTTTATTTGGTTGCATTTTTATAAAAAAAAATTGTGATTTTAAATTTGATTTTTAAAAACTAGTCCTGTAATAATTTTCTCTCTAGCTAATTACAACTAACATAGTCAATGTACAAAAGTTAAATAATATCTACTGAATTGGGAATTATAGTTGGTTCTTTGACAAAATTAAATACCTGTTTAGAGATTAATTTCAAGACTACAGAACTCTTCCACAGTATAGAAATTCAGTTTCTTCTTCTTCTTCTTCTTCTTCTTCTTCTTCTTCTTCTTCTTCTTCTTCTTATTCTTCTTCTTATTCTTATTCTTATTCTTCTCCTCCTCCTCCTCCTCCTTCTTCTTCTTTTTTTTGTTTACAAGAATTATTAGATTGGAAACCTGAGCTGAGAATACCCTCCTGGACCTGAGGACCAGCCAAATACCGGAACTTCTTGGCCATTTAGGCCAAAGACCAGAAAGGAAACAGAAAGTAAAGAAACATTCAACAGAAAGTAAAGACCTATTCAACAAAGACATCACAAGAATCAACACCTTTACCTATAATTATCCCAAAACCTGATGAGTAAATGGTAGTGCAAGAGTACATGCAATGACATAAAGGGCCTTATGGCACCGCCAGAACCAGAACCCAGCGGTCCTACAACACCGAGACCTGAACATAGCAGCACAGATGAAGCAGGAAAAAAATACCTGAAAAATAACCTGATGAAGATGATAGAGGTCCTTAAATAGGAAATGAAAAATTCCCTTAAACAAATCAAGAAAAAAATAAACAAAAAGTTGGAAGAAATCAATAAATCCCTTAAAGAAATTCAAGAAAAAAAGCAATCAAACAGGTGAAGGGAACAGTTCAAGATTGAAAATTGAAGTAGATGTAATAAGCCAAACACAAACCGAGGGAATTCTAGAAATGGAAAATTTGGGTTAACAAACAGGAACTACAGCTGCAAACATCACCAACAGAATACAAGAGACAGAAGAGGAAATCTCTGGCATTGAAGATATCATAGAGCAAATAGATCCATCAGTCAAAGAAAATGGTAAATCTAAAAAATTCTTCACAGAAAACATCTGGGTAATCTGAGACACCATGAAAAGACAAAACCTAAGAATAATGGGAATATATGAAGGACAAGAACCAAGAATCCCAGCTCAAAAGCACAGAAAATATATTCAACAAAAATATAGAAGAAAACTTTTCCAACCTAAAGGTGGACATGCCTATGAAAATACAAGAAGCTTACAGAACACCAAATAGACTGGACCAAAAAAAAAAAAAAAAAAAAAAAAAAAAAAAAAAGTCCCCTTGCCTTGCCACATAATAAGAAAAACTGTAAACACACAGACTAAAGAAAGAATATTGAGAACTGCAAAGGGAAAAAGGCCAGGCAACATAAAAGGTAGACCTACCAGAATTACACCTGACTTCTCACTGGAGACTCTAAAGGTCAGAAGGTCCTTGACAGACATTTTGCAGATACTAGAAGGCCACAGATGCCAGCCCGGACTAATATACCAAGCAAAAATTGCAATCACCATAGATGGAGAAACAAGATATTCCATTCAGAACCAGATTTTAAAAATACCTATCCACAAATCTAGCCTACAGAAAATGCTAGAAGGAAAACTCCAACCCAAGGAACTTAGCTGCACTAACAAAAACACAGGCAATAGATAATCTCATACCAGCAAAAGCCAAAGAAGGGAAACACACACAAACTACTAACATTGCCACCAAAACCAAAAAAATAACAGGAATTAACAATCACTGGTATTAATATCTCTTAATATCAATGGACTCAAATTGCCTATTACAGGCTAACAGAATAAATATGAAAACAGGATCCTTCCATCCTGCTGCATACAAGAAAGACACTTCAACTTTACCTCAGAGTAAAAGGTTGGGAAAAGATTTTCCAATCAAATGGACCTAGGAAGTAAGCTGGTATAGTTATCCTAATACCTAACAAAACAGACTTCAAACTAAAGTTAATCAAAAGATCAAGGATATTTCATATTCACCACAGGGAAATTCTATCAAAATGAAGTATCAATTCTGAACATTTAAGCACCAAATACAAAGACACCCATATTTGTAAAAGAAATATTACTAAAGCTTATACACACAACAAATCCTACACATTCATACTAGGAGATGTCAACACCAACAGACAAGTCTGCCAGACAGAAACTTAACAGAGAAATAAGGAAACTAACAGAAGTTATGACTCATAGAGACTTAACAGATATCTACAGAACATTTCACCCAAACACAAAAGAATATACCTTCTCTAAAATTGACCACATACTCAGTCACAAAGCAAACCTCAAAAGATACAAAAAAAAATTAGAATAATCTCATGTATCTAATTGGATTACTATGCGTTAAAGTTAGACTTCAACAACAACACAAACTACAGAAAGCCTATAAACTCTTGGAAACTAAACCACTCTCTACTGAATTACAATTGGGTTAAGGAAGAAATAAAGAAAGAAATTATAGACTTCCTGAACTCAATGAAAATTAATGCACAACATACTCAAACTTATGGGACACTAAGAAAGCAGTGTTCTCAGAAAAGTTCATAGCACTAAGGGCCTACATTAAAAGAAATGGAGAAATCTCACACTAGCAACTTAGCAGCACCCCTCAAAACTCTAGAACAAAAAGAAGCAAACTCACCCAGGAGGAATAGATAACAGGAAATAATCAAACTCAAGACTGAAATCAATAAAAGAGAAAATACAAAGAATCAATGAAACCAAGAGTTGGTTCTTTGAGAAAATCAACTAGATAGACTCTTATCCAAACTAACCGAAAGACAGACAGACAGACAGAGAGAGAGAGACAGAGAGAGAGAGAGAGAGAATCCAAATTAATAAAATCAGAATAGAAAAATAGGATATAACAACAGGCACTGAGGAAATCCAGAGAATCATCAGATAATACTTCAAAAACCTATATTCCACAAAATTGGAAAATCTGAAAAAAATTATAAATTTCTTCATTGGTACCATATACCAAAATTAAATCAAGACCATATAAACAATTTAAATAGCCCTATTACCCCTAAGAAAATAAAAGCTGTCATTAAAAGTCTAAAAAAGAAACAAAACAAACAAACATAAAACAAAACAAAACACAAGGGCCAGATGGTTGCAGCTCAGAATTCTACCAGAATTTCAAAGAAGAGCTAATACCAATACTTCTCATATTACTTCACACAATAGAAACAGAAGGAACATTTACAAATTATTTTATGTGTGTAGTTACTCTGATAGTCAAACCACATAAAGATGCAACAAAGAAAGAGTATTACAGATCAATCTCCCCCATGAACATTGATACAAAAATATTCAGTAAAAACCAGCAAACTGAATCAAAGGACACATTAAAAAAAGAATCTACCATGACCAAGTAGGCTTCATCCTACAGATGCAGGGATGGTTCAACATTTGAAAATATGTCAATGTAATACACCATATAAACAAACTGAAAGAAAAAAAACACACATGATCTTCTCATTAAATGCTGAAAAAGCCTTTGACAAAATCCAACACCCCTTCAGGATAAAGGTCTTGGAGAGATCTGGGATACAAGAAACATATCTGAACATAATAAAAGCAATATACAGCAAGGTGACAGCCAAACATCAAACATATGGAAAGAAACTCTAAACAATTCCACTAAAATCAGGAACAAGGCAAGGCTGTCCACTCTCTCCATATCTATTCAATATAGTACTCGAATTTCTTGCTGGAGCAATAAGACAAATAAAGGTGATTAAGGGGATACAAATTGGAAAGGAAGAAGTCAAACTTTTGCTAATTGTATATGATATGATAATATACATAAGTGACCCCCAAAATTCTACCGGAGAACCCCTGCAACTGATAATGAACTTCAGTAATATAGTGAGATACAAGATTAACTCAGAAATATCAGTAACTCTCCTATATACAAATGATAAACAGGCTAAGACAGAAATCAGAGAAACATCACCCTTTACAATAGCCACAAATAATATAAAATACCTAGGGGTAAATCTAACCAGACAAATGAAAGACCTATATGAAAGGAACTTTGAGTATTTAAAGAAAGAAACTTAAGAAGATATCAGAAATTTTACCTATGCCATTGTGTAATATTTATACATGGAGTTTGTAATAGATACAAAAATTGGCTTCTAGAAATTTGAGAAAAGTGCTGGGCTATCATTAATGAAAATACCATGGCTTTTTCCTAGTTTCCCTCTAGCTACTATGCTATAGATATATATGATTTCTGGTGATATGGTCTTACATCAATTATATAATCAAAGATGTGTTCTAGCCTGCAATAATCCTCCTGTCTCAGCCTCCCAAATAGCAGGATACAGACATGAGCTACCATACCCATCTCTGTTTACTGCACCTTGACCATAGTTGTAACATTATCTTTGATGGTATAACATTTAAGTTTATATTAATATTCAAAAATCAGAACATTTTAAAATACTTTATTCCATATTTGACAGCTTTCTGACTTTTTGTTATAGGCTGGTAGACTATAAATACAATAAAATGTATAGCTTCAAAATCCTTTTCAGAATGTCTCTGTAAACCACAAGCGTTTTTCATTGTGTATTTTCACCTTTCTGCACCCCACAGTAGCAGACATCAAGGAGTGTTAACTGACCTGCTTCAGGACACATAGATGAGACTTCAAGTCTAGACCTAAATTTGAAATAATAGAGGAGGATAAAAGTAAGTTGTAGGTTAGACACAATAATTCACATGGAAGTTGTTCAAATTTTTATACTCTAGTGATCATAGTATATTTAACTGAATAAAGAGCCATACCTCCAGCTTAACTGTGAGCCTTCACATGTTTTTATGTGGAGATAGTCTCTTGAGCTATATACGTAATGACAACTGCAAGAAATTTCTGGATCTGTGCTAGCCTACACAATGACTACCATCTAAGGAGGGCAAGAAAAAGGAAAAGATGACTTACTCCATATGGTAACAAGAAGAATGATGCTTCTTGAGTTCAATTCATCATTTCACAGGTTTAGGAACAAGGCATATACAATGGTAATCCCAGTGCTGATGTGATCCTTGTAGGAGAAAGACAGTAGCAATTGTGTTTTACTGTACAGATGAGGGCCCTGTGGGGGAAAGTAATTTTGAAATATTGGCAGAAAACTTTTAGATTTGAAGTACACAGACTAAGGGAAATACAAAGTACACATAGAAAAAGTCTTCACATTTAAAGCCTATCATCCTCAGCAAAGACAAACTATCTCAGAAGATGTTTAGTTCAATGAGACTTCAATAACTCCTGTTTCTCATCCTGCTCTTCAAATCCTGACACAAGAAGATCTTAGCAAGAAGCAAGAAACTATAAACTTTAAACATCTTATGTAAAAAAAGTTAAAATAACTAATGCTTGGTGAAGATTTTAATCATTCCATGAATCAAGATTTTACTTATGTTAATCAAAGATTTTTGCTTTAAGGTGAATTTAAATTGTCTACTGTTTGCATAAAATATGAAATACATGTCCTGATAGACATGAGCTCTGATGCTTTCCAGCATCACCTCCACTGAGGAAACCTTAGAAGGGTGATGGAAGGAAATGCAGTGTCATGATATCAGTCCTTGACTTGTGTTATGACACATATGTTCATGAGTGTTCTACAACTGCCCAGTACAAAATATGCAACACTTATTGCTGACTTACTTTTCTGTAGCACTTACAAGATGGATGATCAAATAGAAACTCATTCTAAAGAAAGCCAGTAATAAGAAAATAGTTATGCTTCACAGGAAGCTTTCCATCAGTTTTCACACTTGATTGCAAACTGAAAGGAAGCTATAATCTATAGACACATTTAGATGGGAAAAGCATGTTTTCTATTTGTCAAATATACAACAAAATGTCATTAGTACTGACAGAAATGTCTAAAAGTTTTGTGACTGAAACTCCTGTCAATATAGTACATAGACTGTGGGTAGTCATTCTCCATCCCTTCTTACAAAGGGATTGAAATTAGCTAGAATGTTTTTAAAGCTGATCTTGTATTTATTTATAAAAAATATAAAAACTAGATTTATTTTCATGGAAAGCTTTATGACCCAAATCAAACTCACTTAGAGATTCAATATTAGGGACAACAGTAAGTAGGTAAATATGAAAATCAATGGCCCAATGTCTTCAACATAATAAACTATTTATAACATGTCTAAATCCTGCTGAAAATTCTAAAATGGATCTGTTTTTAAAGGAAAACAAATTAGTCTCTCAAGTACTATTATTCTATCCAATTTTCAGTTGATTTACTATGTGAAATCATTTCATAGGGACTGAAAGAGTGTTTTGAAGGGAGATGATTCAAGAAAAGGGTCATGAGCTTTGTCTATGTCATGAACTTCTGCTTCACTAAAACAGCACAATACTGTGTTCTAAATACTTATGTGCACAGAAAAGTGTAAATTTGCCTCATGTCTAAATAAACTCCTCTTTACAGAAGACAAAGACAGTCCCCAAACCAATCCAATCAAAATACAGAGAATAATAGAAGGTTAAATGCCAAGCCCCACTAGATATATCTACACCATGAACTGTACACCTAAGTCTCAGGAAACATCAATCAAAGAAGGAAATGAACAATTTTTAAGGATCAGAGAACCGGGACACCTCCTCTAAGGTTGTATCATCTAAAAACAACATGAAAAATATATCCATGATACCACAATATGGTCGCCTAAACAAGAACAAAACAGTGACAGCAATAACAGACAAGCCAGTGCTGAAGGAGTTATTTCAAGAAACCTTACCCTTATACAAAGAACAACATGTTACTGAGAGTGTGAGAATTAGTCTTCTCAAAGGCTAAACCTTCTAACTGATTATATAGTACCTAGTGCTGAAATCATACACAGTCAAGCAACACTAAATGAATTCAGCATCTTCTATCTATATATCTGTCTATCAAATTATCCATCTATCTATCTATCTATCTATCAATCAATTTATCACCTATTTGTCTACCTTCTATCTCTCCATCTGTACTAACTATGAGAAAATGAAAAATCAAGTCATCAATTTGATTGACAAGGGCAGTTTGATTGACAAGGGTGGTTTGAATGACAATGGCCCTCATAGCCTTATATGTTTCAATGCTTAGTCTCCAAATAGTGAAACTGTTTGGGGAGGATTAGGGCACATGGTCTTGATGGAGTGGGTATGGCCATGTTGGAGAAGGTGTGTTAATGGGGGTGGACTTTGAGGTATCAAAAACCCACTGCTGATCACTATTGCTGCCTCTGCTTTAATCTTGATCATATATTAGCTCTTAGCTACTGCTCCAGTACTATCCATGCCTGCCTGCTGCCACACCCCCTGTCTTGTTGTTGACATACTATCCCTCTAAAACTGTAAGCAATTGCCAATTAAATACCTTTCTTTTATAAGCCCCTCTGACCATGATGTCTAGTCATCAAAATAGAACAGTAATTAAGAAGAGGCCATGTGTGTGTGTATGTGTGAGACAAGTGAGTGCAAGGGAGTGTTACAAGGAGTTGACATGGGAGGGGTTCAAGGAAAAAAGGGGCGAAGGAACACGATTTGATTACATAGTAATTAAAATGAGAAAATTATAAAAACTGAGTAATATTATTTAGAAAGATTATTTAAGCATTTGTATTAATAACTATATCCTGCTAATTCTCTAAATATAAAAATGTTATGTATTTCCTCAATGGAACAAAAGCTGAAGATAATATAAAGAAAAATGGAAGAACATTGAACATCCAGTAGTGTAGTATAGTATCTACCTGTCATTACAACTTGCTTTGCTTTATAGTGTATGCTCTAAAATAATTATAATATGCAAAATAGTATGATAGACGTTAAATGCTGCATGAAATAATATGTAGAGACATAACAATAAAATGTCTGATCCACAATATGTAAACAATTACCATCAAACTATACTGAATGAACATGAAATGATTACGGAACAAGGCACAGTAATTCATACCTATATTCCTAGATTTCAGGAGGAAAAGGCAGAATGATTTAGTGGCAAGCCTACTTTGTAACAAAGTCCATCATTAAATGCTAGTACTACACAAGACTATGACTAGTATTTTACTCAATTCTACATAGCTCCTAACATGTGCCTGTATGCTTATAAAATGAGATTGAAGTTTGGCAGGTTACCAGAAAGTGGAGAGAGGACATTTATCTGACATCAGACACACGGTAAGTTTTTGCTGAGAAATTTATTTTTTGTAGTACATTTCAAACTAGTGTTTGTAGATAGAGTTTCCCTGCCTTGCCCACAGTCAGGACAAATCTTTGTCACCTGCCAGTCCCACAGCCGCTCAGACCCAACCAAGTAAACACAGAGACTTATATTGCTTACAAACTGTATGGCCGTGGCAGGCTTCTTGCTAACTGTTCTTATAGCTTAAATTAATCCATTTCCATAAGTCTATACCTTGCCACGTGGCTGGTGGCTTGCTGGCATCTTCACATGCTGCTGGTCATGGCAGCGGCTGCAGTGTCTCTCTGCCTCAGCCTTCTGCTTCCCACAATTCTCCTCTATCCTTGTCCCACCTACTTCCTGCCTGGCCACTGACCAATCCGTGTTTTATTTACTGACCAATCAGAGCAATTTGACATATAGACCGTCCCACAGCAAGTGTTATCTTTTTTTTTTTTTTTTTTTTTTTTTGGTTTTTTGAGACAGGGTTTCTCTGTGTAGCTTTGCGCCTTTCCTGGAGCTCACTTGGTAGCCCAGGCTGGCCTCGAACTCACAGAGATCCGCCTGGCTCTGCCTCCCGAGTGCTGGGATTAAAGGCGTGCGCCACCACTACCTGGCTAGTGTTATCTTTTTCCAATCACACATTTTCCCTTTTCTCTGAAATCCTGTATAAGAAGCTTGAAATTTAATTTATGCTCAAATTGTTACCACATGTTAATTTCATTAGAATTAATTTCTACTTCCAAAATAAGTTTTATATAAAAATAGTGTGGTTTATTTATACAACTTGTTTATTCCAAAGCTGATGAAAACTTGAGCTGTTTGAGTATTTTGGCTACTATATCAATAGGAGATATATATGTGAAAAATATTTATGGATGTTTGCTATGACTATACACTTTTCTTCTAAGCATAAAAGAGGGACTTAAAGATAGAGAGCATTGTGAACTTGGCTCTAGGGTAGAGTTAAAGAATGCCAGCATGAAATATAGAGTCAGACTGAATAATCCATCTATCATCTACCACTGATATAATGTCCTCACTCATTTTCCTTGATTCTCAGTAGAAAACTATGGCTTATCTGGCATCCTCTATTTTCCAATTTGACTCTTAGAGATATAAGTTACTTATATAGGGAAGAGGATCAACTGATATTAGAAAATAAAATATGTAGCGGTATTAAAACACATTAGAGGCAAGACAGGATAAAACCACAGTTAGAAATGGTATAAAGCCCATGTTCATGCCTCTATGGAATTATGTTGCTACTTGAACAAAGAGAAATGTAAGGCAAAGTTTTTTCCCCATTTTCTGCTTGCAACAGCTCTATTTTAATTTAATAGATTATCAATTTTCATGTGCTAAAACATTAGCATATTGTTATAATTTTCATATTTCTTTATGTTCATTTATAGTCATTTCCAAACAAGCTATTTCCCAAAATGATATTAAACAGTTTTCTGCTGAAAATGCTTTTCCTTACACACTGAATTTATATTACTCTTGAAAGAAAATGAGATAGTAATAAACAATATATGGTATTATAAAAAAGGAAGAGCTTTATACCAGAAATATTGTTACATTTAAATATTATAAATAAGTTGTTTATTACAATGAGCAAACTCTATGAACAGCACTTAAAACCTTATATTAATGCAGTTCAAATGACTATCATATTTTAAAGCCTTCATTGCTCATAAATAGTCTATAAAGTATTAGCCACTAACAACTTTCCTTCTGTACCTATTGCGTGATTTTAAGAAGTTTTAAAGCACAGCTTTTATGAAGTTGGACTGCACAGCTGACGACTGAGGGGCTAACTGTCCACCACTCTCCTGCAGTACTGAATTGCAATCTCAAAGCTTCTTTTTCCTTGGCAGGGCAGTCTTCCCTGAATGTCGACTATTGCCAAAAGTCACCTCCACCACTTGAGACAGACTCATCACACTGTGACATACAAAAAACTAGGTTACAAAGGACACTTCAGTGACCAACATAATTGAAAAAAAAAAAACTTGACAAATATAGAAAAGAAATGAACATACCTGTTGAAGCAAATACATGTTTTCTTAAACTTATTCTGCATAAGGTATTCTGTTGTGACAAAAAAGGACTAGAAGCTTTACGTTCATATTTTTTTTCAGATGTTGCTGCCCATTATTTCCTCCATGATTTAGTTTTTACATTATAATGTGGATATATGGAAAATATAACTTTTAAAATATTCATCATTTCATTTTTATTTTATTATTTAGTAAGATAATCATTAACAGAAATATTCTTATGCAATATTGTGTTTAATGAGCATATGAGAAATAATTTTGGTTGTTTTTTCTTGTTTCTATTTTGACAACAATTTTAGTTGTAATTTTTAATAACCTTCTAAATATTATGAAGAACAATAATAGAAATATTTGTATAAATCAAGTGGTAATAATATTTCAGATAAATATCTAAAATGGCAATTCTAAGTTAGATTACAAGCATTTCCTGTGAGGTTTATGTAAAGATTTCAGAAAATATATTCATCATAACATGGAAATTTCATTCCTAAAAATAAGTCAATATCATCCTCTCATTAGAAAAAAAATTTCTGTGGGAACTATAATTTTTTAAATTATTCTAATTTCAATGAAACTGTAATTATATAATTTCTCCCTCCCTCTCATACTTCCAAACACATCCTAACACCCTCCTTAATCTTGCTCAATTTCCTGACCTCGTTTTTATATATGAATTCATTTAGAGGTATTTGTATTTATAATTTCAGGGATGAGCACCGTGTTTTAGGGGACTCATTCTTGAAAAAGACTAATCTCACTCTCAGAATTCATAAATGGCCGATAGTTTGATACCTAAGGTGAGATCTTGAAAATATTTTCCCATCTACATTGTGTCCTTTGGGCACTTGACAAATGTGATATAGTTAATTCATATGTTTTTTATGTTCACATTTTTGAAACTTTTCCACACTTATTCCCAGAGTGGCTGCAGTAGTTTTATAATCCCATCAACAGCGAATGGGGTCTGGTTTCACCACATCCTTTCCAACACATGTTGTCTGTTGTTTCTTTGATTATCACCATTATGAAAGAAGTAAGATGAAATCTGAAGGTTTTTTAATTTTCATTTCCACAACTGTAAAGGATGAACACACTCTGAAATAATTATTAGTCATTGTAATATTAGTATATTATTTGATTTTTAAATTTATTTAATGTCCATCTATGCTAGCTGTTTATCTTTACACTAATATTCCCCTCTTTTCACATTTCTATCTTTCTTCAGTTACATTGTCTACTTATTAGGCCTGCTTGAATTTGCCTACCTGAGAATATTGTGTGCAACTTCTGATGAACTTCTCTTGGAATGTTTAAAATTTGATTCCTGCTGTATATAAAGATTTCATTTTTATTTACTTTCATTTTGTTCATATAACATAATTTTTCTGTCCATCAGTTCTTGAACATTTAATTTTCTCATATTTTTGTAGTTTATAATGTTTCTGTAAACACGTAATTGGAATTTTAGTAGAAATAAATTTAAGTTCTTTTTGCAATTACAAGTGGATTTAGCTGGGTTACACTCATATTTGACTATTCATGAACCCCTAATAAGGGGTTCCAGAGTCACAGGGCCCTGCTAGAGTCACATCAATAATAAATGAGGTTTCTAATTTTATTATATAAAAACTACAATTGTCTGAATCTCTACAATAAATTTTACCCTCCCGGGACATGGAATGTATCTTTTCAGTTAAACCTTATGATTTCCTGATGGTTAATGATGTTGAACATCATTTTCTGTAATAATAGGATATATTTATACATTTTGTTTGAGGTAACGTATATTCAAATTATTGCAAATTTTAAATTTGTATTATTTTATGTTATGTTTTAAGAATTTTGTTATCAGGATCTGGGGTACGTGATTAGTTTTATGACTTAGAAATATTCCCTTCTCTGGTGATAGGATGGCCCATCCCCTAACTGTCGTGCTAGAAATCTCAACCAATGACTGATGGAAGCAGATGCAGAGAGATCCACTGCCAGGCCCCAGGTAGAGCTCTGGGAGTCCAACCAGGGAGAAAGAGGAGGGATAGTATGAGTGAGAATTGTTGAGACCAAGACTGGAAAAAGTAC